>NW_027287205.1:4937745-5107745 GCF_022747635.1 Hetaerina americana
CTACAAGATTCAAACTCCGCTGATTGTACACTCAAAATCCCAGGGCTACCTTCCTCCAAGCCCTTGATGCCATCACCCATCAACCGTGTCTTCACCACTTCAACAATTCCTTCCAAGAATCCACCTGCCTTACTCAATCTGCAATAAATATAAATCAATTATTTGAAGGGCGTCTACAAAAGAGTGCAAAACCACCACAATGAACATTAAACTGATTGGGCTACGGCGGTCATTCAATACAGTGATGATAAATTTATTATTTCCATTATTTAATGAGCACAAATGTAATTTTGCTTTCTTGCGAGCTTAACACTGTGATGACTAAAAATGGTAAAAGTTATATTTCCTGGATTAACTCCAATATTTGACTCCAGGATCACATTAGTGGCAACCATTGCAAGTTGAAAAATTTTCAGCTCACCTGCAGCCAACCTATGGAGATAACACGTGATGGTGCACTGAAATGTGGCATTTGCCAAGACAAATTATCAGTCAAGGCTTATTTAATGCTGCAGAGGGGCTTGTGGAGAGTTGGTCACTGGAATTGGGTGGTTTACAAAGGTTGAAAACGGGAGACAATCAATTTAAGAGGAAGGTGGACCTGGAATGCCAGCCACTCCTCTTACGGAAGCAAACATTAACAACCCCACTGTTGCTATTGTTAGAAAAGATTGTCCAACAATGTCCCGAGCACTATCAGAAATATTAATACATTTCCCACCAACCCACACGCTGGTAACAGAAAATGTGAACATGAGATGCGTTTGTGCCTTTTGAGTGCTGAGACTGCTGGGGCCAAACAAATCACAAATCAAATCATCAAAATAAACATGTTTGGGGAGTCCAGTAATCAAAAATGCAATGTTAAAGGTAATGGACTGGTGGAGTTTGGTAATGAAATCAAGTCGCCACAGATCACAGAATCTTTGGGCACCATAAACACAGACAATGCGCAAAACAGATGGCAAGAATCCAAGAATGACACCATAGCGGTAGCTTCCGACACAGATCACAAATGTCCCTTATTTTGATTTCACTACAAGGTATCACACTTCGATGAACGTCACTGCAAATATTTTGACTCGAATCATGTTTAAATTAATGAATTTGTTAATATCATCTCACAGAATAGAGATATTATTATGATCCACTCCAAATGCCAATATAATGGATTGAAATGCTGATCCTTTATTGAAGGATCTCAGTTTTTCCCGGCGTATTGTATTCAGGAAGTTCTCTCGGGTTTCCCACCGGGTCAGCGTGGTGCACACCACGCTGACCCGGTGGGAAACCCGAGAGAACTTCCTGAATGATCCTTTATTATTCTTATGGGGTAAAATATACATAGTGGGTGTCTCTCAAGGCATCAACGTAAACATAGATAAAGATACACTGCCTCTATATTTCTTATCTCTTTTTCAACCATACTCATGGGTTTGATCATGTCCTATCCTAGTCCTATGCCTACACATCAAATTACCTTGTAGACCCCACCAGTAATAATTAATTACAAGTGCTTAAATATGTCATGCAACAGATCAATAATTTGCTATACCTATGGTTAGGGAGGAACTAACTTTACCCCTGCACAGACATTCAATTAAAATACGTCCAATTTCAATTAATTATGTAATGTAGTGGTTGAATCCATCCATTGTATTATGCACTCCCACATTCTCTGCATTTACATCTCAATTACCTCTTTTGGTCTTTCAATGAGGAAAACGTCTGCAGAGCCATGTGGAAGCACACCATGCGCTGTTTGGTTATTTTGGAGGGGCTGAAGTCCACTCTCCTCAGCAAGCAAGAGGCAATTGACGCATTATATTTACTGCACAACTGTTTGACGGGCAACTTCTCCGAAGATGCCCGCTTACATTTCTGAAATAGTAGTTTGGGAGAAAACGTTGCAGCATTCAAACATTACATTCAGTACACACAAAATAATTACACCGTCAATAAATATCGTCCATAAACAAGAGACGAACCTACTTCTACCATCATATTTTTATCACATATCTAAAATGCAATTTGGTAAACATGGATGTTCCGTAGAACAGATTTACTGCCCAAGTTCAACATGTATCTTCCCTAAAGTATTCAGGTATATGGTTGTTTTCTAAGTTTTAAATACCGTACTAACAATCAAGTTATTACATTTGCAAATTTTACGTTAGTACTTAAAATATTGATCATTTGGGGAGAACATTGAAAGCAGCATGAGGGATAATCAGAACAGAGTGATCACTTGATGATTTCAAACTCATGGTTTTTAAATATAAAAATGCAATTCTCGATAAACACTATTTTGGAGTTTCATCTGAACCATTCAAAATGTTTAGTGTTTTATTTAGCAAGGCAGTTCAAAACTTAATGATAATTATTAGCAGGTAAGAAATTTATTTCCCACTAAGGTCATCTTTATTATAATAAATAATTTTAATTTAAAATATGTGCATTCCTAGTGGCATGACTTATTTAAATATGAGGACTGTCCAGAAAGTAACACCCATTATGCTATAAAAGATACACTACAATGGATTGGGAAAACTTATTACATTCATCTCAGAACTGCACATACCTACCATTTTATACATATTCACCAAACATATTTAAACATTTGTCATGTCCCTGAACTAGTTTTCAAATTCCTAAAGTATAACATTGCCGCCTGCAATCACAGCACACAGATGACAGCACCTTGGAAGTTCCACATCAAGACAAGCACAACACATAAGGTAGCCTAATTTTTCAGCAGTATTTCCATGCAATAGAGTCATAGAAATCTTTGGAAAACTGTCTAAAGACATCAGATATCATCAAACGCCCATTTAAATGAACTCTTTGGTCACATTTCAGGCGCGGCTCATTTTTCACCACAGAAGGGCGGCCACTTCCGACGTCAACATGGACATTTGTGTTCACTCTTAAATGAACGACAACAGCAAAGCAAAACTCTTGTCACCCTTCACATTTGGTATGAAAACAGCGCACAAAGTTCCTGATGAATGTCAGTAGCTTTGACGTTTTTTTTAACAGCAAAAACTTTTCACTGAACAAATTCACACTACGCAGTAATTTCAACAGTATTGTTCACTTTGACTTGCTATGGTAAACAAGCGACCTTCCAATCACAGCAGCTTGAGGTGTGCTGACCAACTGTGTGCATCACTACAGCAATTATTAGGCTGCCTTCACTAATTCTCAGGCTGCATGAAAACAGAGGTTACTTCTGGGACAGCCCTCACGGGGGAAAATATGCATACTTGATGTTAATGTTTGCTTTGCTTGGGATATCAAAGTTTATGAACAGCTGGTGTGCCATTTGCTAATAAATGAATACTCAACTAGAATCACAAGAGTTCAAGCACAAGCAAAACCCAAGGCCACACAACATCACACATCACTGTGCAATAGGTTTTATTCTGAATATATTCAACAGATTCAGGCAAGACGTAATGGAAGTTTGTAACTATGGGAAAAACTAAAGTAAAAAATATAATCCATCAAATGCCTCTTTGTATAAGCCTCATTACCTAGCATAATTCTTCCATTAATGTTGTTCTTGCTCTTTTGCCCACCTTCTTCTAAGGCACTTCCCAAACGGGTGGCCTGCTCTGCTTCTTCTACCTTATGCTCCCAAACTTTAATGTTTACCTAATCTCTCGAGTCGACTCCCATCTTTTCAAAAATATTCATCGAGTGAGGCAACTCCTCCACCCACAATCCCCCCTCACACAGCCCACCTATCAATGACCGACACCACATCAAAACTCAAGTCCATGACATCCCAATTTTTTTGCAGTTCTGCAAGGACGTCATTTTTTCAAAACCTTCTCCAATTTCTTTCCGTTTTGTTTCTTTTGCCCAGTTAGTTACCCACTTTGCTTTATAATCTAGCTCTTTGTACTTTGCCCACATCCTTTGATTTCCCTGTCCCATCCAATTTCCTAATCGTGTGCTCAATTAATTCATGGCTTCCCAACCCTTTTTCTACTTGCACATTTTTATTTCTGGGATGTAAGTTTCTCTGTTCCTTAATTGCATTATTCCCATCTTTCTTCTTAAGGAACACTTCACCTTTATATTCCCTCCAAATTGTATCGACTGCCTCCAGAACCCTATTCCTTTTTGCTCCAAGCAAGCATTCCATTGTCGCGTGGTTGGCGGCCGTGACATCATTGGTGGGAGCGTAGCACAGGACGAGAGAGTCTTATTCCATCTATGCATCTTTTATTTAACCCTTATCAAGCAATGGGGCTCAGGCACCGGGGAGTAGGGACGGGCGAGCAGGGAGGGCAAGGCTGGGCATCTCTGGTGTGGTCGTAGGAGCCTACGACTGATGGACACAGAGGCAGGGTATCGGGTGAGGAACGAGGAAAGGAATTGGGTCGTTGGGATAGGTTCAGGGAAGGGCTGGGCATCTCTGGTGTGGCCGTAGGCTCGACCGAAGGACTCAGAGACCGTGTGAAGAATGGGGCCCTGCTCCAGAAGCATCTTGTTTTATATAGCATCGTGCCTTTGGGGGGAGGGACTTCAAAGTAGCTACATAGTAGCTACATTGTAGCAACAAGGGACTAGTGGCGGTAGTAGGGTGGCGGACATTGTCTTGCCTTGGTTTCCGAGAAACCTGCACTAACTCACCATACATTGTCTGGTATGCTGGGGGGCACCCCTTGGGAGAGTCAACTGATAGTAAGGGTTTTCAAGACACCCATACTACACCATGTTCCATTTTCTAAGGCTTTTTCATTCACATAAGATTAAAATCACACTTCCTAAGCACCAAATTGTGATCAGAAAATATGTGCATTGATTCGCCAGCCATCTTCCTTATAGGAATTAATTCAGCCCCCCATCATCCCCTCAAGTACTTGTTACCATTAGAAGCAAAAATATACAGTGTTTTATTACAGGCTGCATAGATTAAAGGCAGTTCCATTGCATGATGTTCAATTTCATACAGAACTAAATACTAATATCCCAACAGAATGATTTAAGCAAAAAATTAATCCACACTTAATTAAAAATTGAAAGTTATCACGGAAGCCACTGCCCTTTCAATGAGTGCCAAAAAGGATTCCCTTCCGCCCTTGAGAAGCTGGCCGGAATACCTATAAACCTGCGGTCACACCAATTAGGTGGAAAACCCCAGAGACACTCTGCTTTGAGACAAAAGAGCCTTCAATTTGATTGGAGAACCAAGTAACTATTTTCCAAAGGTCACCTCAGCCATAGCCGCTTGCTTACCTTGGAAAAAGCAGACATCAACAGTGATGACAGATGGCAAATTTGGTCCACATTGGCATTACCATCTTTCAATCTTTCCTTTATTGCCGTCACAGCCGTTTTCATTTGATTCAAGCCAGCTGTACGAGACATGGATATATCAACCATTCTTGCCATGAGGTCTTCTTGGAGTTGGGTTACTTCCCTGCAGGCTTCAGGGCTGCTTTGACTGTATGCATCACTGTCGGTTCCAGATATGTACCATGCGAGAAAACTGCCAATGTCGAGATAACTGACGAGTTCTCTGAACACATTGAAGGCCTTTACAGTCATCAGCAATGCCTACAAAATAGGAGAGAGGAGACAAGGATGAAGCTAACAAAAGCCATGGCCCTAATCAAATAAGCCCTCACCTATCACCAGCAAAAATAGTCTCAAATACTGAAATCCAACTAAATAACATAGTTTACTCTACAAAATTTTGATAAAAACCATAAATACATTAAATCAACCCAAACGAAGGTCGTTTGGTGGGTGAGGGTAGAGTTCACCCAGGGTTAAGCCCTGCACGGCTTGTGATATTCACACATCAGGCTAATAGGGGCTGGGAATAAAGGCCGGTTCCTTCCTGTTCCCGGGAAGATCTGGCACCCAAAAAATCACACAGCTTGGGCAGAGAGTAGAGGGTGCTTGGGAGGAGCCTTCCCCAGGCATCGAACCCAGGCCCTCGGGTCAGAATTCCAACGCTCTACTCCTTAACTACTGCACTCAGACCAGTCTAAGATAAAATTAATTTTTTATGCAAAATAAATTATGCAACTCAAAATGCATCATCTCTCTGCAATGAACAGACTTAGCAAATTGACTTAGAAATCATTTAGGACAAGTCAAGAATTTAAAAAGATATTTTGTTCCGCCAAATGGATTGGCAAGACATGTGCACTTAGTAAATAGACCAATGACCGATATCATTGCAAGTGCCCCACTCAGATGTAAAGGGGAAGAAATCTTATAAGTACGGTTAAGTTCAATTGCCAACATCAAGCACTTCTGATCTGAAGTTACCAATTGCAACACCAGAAAAACTGTCACCCTGGTACTTAGTACTTATGCAGAAAAAATCTTGAAAGACAATGATCTTCAAGACCACCACAGAAACCTCCACAAGAAACATCTACATGAAAAACCTGATTCAACTCAAAGCAGATTTGATAGCGTGGGTATTTTACTCATCGTCATCTTCTGAAGCCAGCGCCTTGTCATTGCATTGGTATTTTAATCTGTGCTTGAAATGACAAGATTATTCTTCATATGCTTGTGGACAAGAAATAAAAGTCCAGTGAATATATTTCAAACTTAGGTCAATTTATTGATCCTTGGCTTCATGTGGTATTCTTTAATACTAATCATTGAATGTCAAGAAAAATTGCATCAACCCATTACTGATAGCTCACCCTGTAGTTGACCTTGAATGCTTCAACTCACCTTTGTCGAAAGGATCTCGACCTGCACCCATTCATCAAGTTGGGAATGTTCCCTCGACACCATCAACAAGCCAACCATGCAGAGACTGACAACGATTCTCGTGCTTTCCGAGAGATGCGGCAGAGGAAGGGAGCCCAGAGTGTTTAAAAGTTGATGGAGAACAGAAGCATCAACACTCAAAGGAACAGCATCATCATTCCCTTCTGCATCACTGCTGTAAGACTCCAAGTATTCTCTCAGCTTGGAAGCAATCACTTGAGGTAATCCCTCAAATGATGTGCTCTTCCAATGCTGCAGTTTCCCGTCTGCAAGGACCTCCCCATATGCCTCCACCATCCCAGACACGGTCTCAGCAACAGACCGCAGAAGTTCTTGAGACAGAATCAGTCCTCTCTTTGCCCATCGAACCCTCTTCAGCCTTGGCTCTCCCCCAATACATGGAGACTGCTCCAGGCATTCATTGTGCTTTCTCTTGAGGGATTTCTTCTCAACTGAAAATGATTGAGGAGGCTCTAAACCATTTTGTGGCTCTGATTGCATTACAAGATACTCTCCACTGAGCACCAATTGACATGATAGTATCCCAGGGAGAAGTGCACGTGAAAAGAAACCTCCCACGCATTGAATGATAAAACAAACCATTCATTGCCAGCAGAGTTTCCTTGTGGGCCTCCTGTTGCCACCGGAAATGAGCTTTTGCCACCCAAAGTAATTACACACCACTCACCCCTGGCGGTGACAAACAAGTTTTGGATGGCTCAACATAACACTTAAGGGTCGGAGTTTAACATGGCCAGATGCCACCCTACCTTTGAAATTCCAACCGGCTATATTTTCAATAAGGCAGTAGTTTGTTTACATCTACTGGTGTTCAGCTGGTGAATTAAAAGCATATAAGTCAACGTAATAGGTTGTTAAAAGTGGCAACATTGATTCTTCAAAAATATTTCATAATAACTACACCGAAATTTTCCATCATGAAAATGTTCACAGTTCTTACCCATTATTTTACATAGCATGTATTTATTTAATTACAACACAAACCTACAATTATTAATTGCAAGTGCTTCACTTCCATTTACATTACTCCTTACGGCAAATCAGCCACTTGGTGCACAATCCAAGACGTCGTTTTACGACTGCAGTTGTTCTTCCAATACACAAATTACCCAGATTACTCCTAGTCGTTATGATTGAGATTATGAGTGTGTGACGTTGTGCTTGGCGCAGCGTCACTTGCCCAGTTCGAATACGCGCGCCCCTCTCGCGAGCCGTAGAACGGCGGGGCGCTATTTGTGGGCGCCGACAATGTATGTAAGAAAAAAAGAAGAGCGGGGCGCGCCGCGCGCGGAGAGTGCCGGCCAACACGTGGTAAGGAGAGTTCGTTGTGAGATGCCCGAGAGAGAAGGTCGTGTGCTATCATCGTCGAGTCACCGACAGCCTGCGAACACCGGGGGTGCGCGTGCCAGCAACCGACCTCGCCGTGTGGGCCCCCCGCAGGCCCCGACCGGAACATCGGGAGCCAGCAGTCGACAGCGAGGCGGCCATCTTCGGCTGCAGCCGAGCGGCCACCCAACATCGTGGCCCAGCAGGCGTCGGCACCGCGCGTCATGTTTGCTTGGGAGCGCCCACACCTTTTCTTGTGATAATAAATAGTTCTTATGAAGTTTACTCGTCGGAGTCCATTTTTATGCGCCTCCTTGCGTCCCTCGTGATTTCAGCTGAAGAGCCGCTGCCCACCCCGGGGCACATAAAAGGTGAGCAAGCCCTCCCCTGGGACGAGGAGTGTGATGGGCCAGGTGACAGCCAGCGGCGTGACTCTGCGGCTAGCCATGCGGCTAGCCTGGCGCCCTCAAAACAAGTAGAGTCGCGGCCTCCCTTGTCTCGCGGTATCGGGGAAAATTTATATATGAATTAAATACCGCGTCACAAATGGCGCCCAACGTGGGGCAGCCTTTCTATTGTTGTGCGAGAAAAGTGACAATTATATTTCGAGAGTGCGCATGAGGCGCGAGTGTAAAATGGCGTCGCGTCGGCCTTGACGAGGCAACAATGGTGTGAAGGAGAGCGAGCGGAGTGATACCGGCATGGTGTGCAAAGCGTGTGTGTGAGCGGGAACGATGCGTGATTAACATCGCGCGAGCGCCAGTTATTACGTACAGCTCTTTCGCGAGCGGTATACAATTTTTCTATTTGATTTATAAATTAGTCCTTTTTTTTTCGCTATACATTTTCATGAAATAAAAAAATTTAAAATTCTTTGTGAGGGAAGCAGTAAATAAGAGATTATAATTTCTACTCAATCTTTTGTACTTGAATGTGGTTTGTGCGGTTGCTTTGAGTGGTTGCTTGGCGTTGAGGGTGGGATGAAAGCTGTGAACATTCCCGAGGCGACTTGTTTCCAGTTAAGTTGCGGAGGGACGATCGGTTTCTAAGATTAACTACTATTATTGGCGTGAGGGAAGCTCCGTGCGTGGCCACGTATCCCCAGAGTGGCAGAGGATCCTTTGAAAAGAGGAAGTGGAGTTTGTAATTTTTGAATTTTGAGGTTAGGTTATGCTTTTAATATAGAATTCTGATTTATTCTACCCTATTTGTTATAATAACTGTAGAATAGGGAGAAAGCTTTAGATTAGGATTAAATATTTGCAGTAAGCGTATTTTAGGTTAGGTGGGGCAAATCCTTTAATTATTCAATAGGTTAAGAATTTTCTTCTTCCTAATTTACAATGGAGGGTGACACTGGATTTTTGGCGAGATATCAGAGAGATATGAGGGCACTGCTACGGCATTCAGCGGTAAAGGCAGAATTTGAAATAATTAAGCAAATGAGTGAAGAAGAGGTGGAAAATGAGTTGTCAAGTAAAGGACACTCCTTGGTAGGGCCACTCTTAGTGCGCAAAGAGCGATTATTGCGGGCTAAGCTTCTTTTGGCACAACCACGGTTAGGGACACCATGGTCAAAGAATTGGACGAGGATGTGCAGCCTGACGATGTAACCCTCTCAGGAGCTTTATACGCCTTAAACTGGGACGAAGACCTAGATGCAGGGCGGAAAATGAAACGAGCATGCAGTAAGGGGCATAAAAAGAAGCACATCGAGACGGAGAAAGTTGCCGCAAGCGACGGAGAAATTAATGAGGAACTGAACCCCATTCGGACCATTACAGCAAACGCAACGGGGGGCCCTCAGCCCAAACTGCCGCTGATGGACTCATATGATTTTCCGCCGCTGGGGGAAAGGAAAGAAGCGTCAGATTTGACCAGAGAAAAGGAAAAACTGCGCATTCTGCCTTCGGAAGCGAAATCAAATCAGAAAGAGATACCAGTACAGAGCGACCGCAACTCTGAGGAAATAAAGGAGTTGCGGAGTCAATTGCAACAGCAGAACGAGATGATCAACAACCTAACGGATGGAATTAGCCGAATTTTACAAAAATTGGGCAGTGAGAAGAACGATAAGGAAGTGAACTTGAGAAAGGGTTCCAAGAAAAAGTATCGGAGGAAAATAACATCCACTTCGTCATCTTCTTCAGAGTCGGAGGTAACGAGCGGGTCGTTATCTACTGACAGCAGTGATTACTCGGACGATGCATCAGGGGACGATGGACATAGACAGAGCATCAGCTATGAGTTAGGAAGGGCCATAACGAGACCTACGTGGTCTAGGCCTTCACAGGCGAGAGACCAGGGACCGGGCTTTGACGGAGCTTGTTATTCCTGCGGAGAGTCGGGACATAGGGCAAATGCGTGCCCGAGAGTCCAGTGTTTCAGCTGTGGCGCAAGAGGGCATATCAGTGTCAATTGCCCCAGTCGACCTGGAAGGACACAAGAAAAGTGCCAACTTTGCGGCAAGGTCGGCTTATTGGCAATTAATTGCCCTAATTGCAAACACCTGTTTACTCGGCAGGAAAACGGACAAGCGGGGAGTCGCCTAGCCCAAGCGGCTTCCCCGCAAACCAATCCGTCGAACACGAAACGGCTGAATTAGATCTAGGTAATCATAGGAATAAGTCGATTAGGTTAGGAAATGGTGATTCGATTTTGGAAAAGCCGAGTTGGACAGCCAAATTCTGCGAACCAAATTCGATCAAGGGAGATGTAAATAGTGGAATAAAGGATTGTATAGGGAAAGGAAGGGAGATAAACTCAGATGGGCCAGATGAAACATCTGCTCCTAGGTCGAGTTGGACAGCCAACATCCACCACCCATCTGAGGCGTTGGCAAAGATCAAGGATGAAGAAATCTACAGATCGAGGTGGACAGCCAACCTCTATCGATCTGGCCAATGCAATGGAGCTATCAGGAAAAGCTCTCCAGCTGAGCAGTCGAGACGGACGGCCGACCTCCACTGCAAAGCTGATATTTGCTGTCCAGCCGTTGATTTCGCCGAGCCGAGCGGGTCAGCCCGTCTCCGCCCACCAAATCAACCGCATATGGGGCAGAAGGCGCATTGGTCGACGGAGTCAGCTCCGCTCTGCCAATCCGTTAGGTCGGAAAAAAGCGAAAGGGTCAAGTCTTTGGTAGGATCGAACAGGGCAGCCTGTCTCCAGCCGCCAAAGCAAGCAGAGAGTGAGAGAATGAGTGAGAGGCCTCAGAGCATCTCGTCGGTGCCACAAAGCCCGCCGAGACATGCGTGGAATGTAGATTCTGCCCAGTCGCTTCACGCGGGCCGGAAATCAGAACAGGAGAGCGATTATGAGAAATTGCCTCAAGTACTGTTCACTCTGGATCGGTTGTGTTCCAACAAAGGGACGGGCAGGAATGAGTCGAGTGAGAGTGTGACATACCCTGTAACCATTGAGGACAAACCTGATAGGCTGTGTCCGGTTCAGGGAGGGGGAGTCGGCGTGGAGTCCACGCCTAGAGTGAGTTTAGCGAGTGTGACGGCAGGGCTAGTAATCAATAAGGAGAAGAGCGAGTTTTGTTGTACCAGGGCTGCATATCTTGGATATCTGTTAGACGCAGAGGGAATTAGACCAGATCCGGAAAAGATAGCTCCAGTCGTGAATTATCCAGCACCATCTAACCTCAAACAACTAAGACGATTTCTTGGTATGATTGGATGGTACGCTCGGTTCATAAAGGACGATTCGGAAATCAAGCTTCCACTGGTCAAGTTATTGCACAAAGGTCAAGAGTGGGAATGGACAGAGGAACAGCAGAAAGCGTTTGAGACATACAAAAGGGCCATTACGGAAGCCCCGGTCTTGGCAAGGCCGGACTTCTCTAAACCCTTCATTGTACAAACTGATGCGAGTAGTGAAGCAATTGGAGGTGTTCTTTCTCAAGTGAATGAGGACGGAGAACATCCAATCGTTTATGTCAGCCGAGTTCTCACATCAGCTGAGAAAAACTATACGACGACAGAGAGAGAGTTGTTAGCTATTCTATGGGCCATAAAAAAACTAAGGCCTTATTTAGAGGGCTACAAGTTCCTCGTGATCACAGACCACTCCGCACTCCAATACCTGCGAAACCTCAAGGAACCTACGGGTAGGCTCGCGAGATGGGCGCTGGAGTTGCAGCAGTGGGACTCCGAGGTGGTGCATCGTCGAGGTAAAATCCATGATTTGCCTGATGCACTATCTCGTATGTACGAGCAACTTTCTGGCGAAGAGAAGATCGCTGAAATTACGGAAGTAAAGGATGAGGACTACCAACGCAGAGTCGAGGAAGTCAGCAAATATCCGGAGAGGTATAAAAATTGGAAGGTCGAAGCGGGCCACTTGTATCGTTACAAGTACGATGAGCTGCTCGATCCAATCGCTGATTGTGAAGAGGGCTGGAAACTCGTGCTTCCAAAAGAATGTCGAGAGCGGGTCATAAGGGATGCCCATTGTGAACCTTCATCGGGCCACCTCGGAGTGGAAAAGACATTCGATCGAGTTGTACGAGATTACTATTGGAGAGGGGCCTATCACGACATTCACAACTTTGTGAGGCAATGTCAGGAATGTCAACAGTTCAAAACGTCGCAGCAAGCGCCTCAGGGACTATTGGGTAAAAGAACGGTAGAGAGACCATGGAGCGTCGTAGCAGCAGATCTCATGGAGTTTCCGCTTCGCAAAGCCAAGAACAAGTACTTAATAATCTTTCAGGACTTATTTTCAAGATGGGTGGAGCTAAAGTCGGTCAGAGCTGCTACGGGGGCCAACGTGGTTAAAGCACTTGAGGAGCTTGTCCTATTTCGCTGGGGAACGCCGGAGTATCTCTTGACAGATAATGGAAAAGAGTTTGATAACAAATGCGTAAGAGAAGCATTGGCAGAGTATGGAATAACGCATACAACAACGCCTCCATACCATGCTCAGGCAAATCCAGTGGAAAGATCCAATCGAACACTGAAGACGGCCATCGCGATGTTTGTAGAAAAAGACCATAGAGACTGGGATCAGCATTTACACGAACTAAGGCATGCAGTCAACACCGCGAAGCAGGCCTCGACTAAGATCTCGCCAGCCTACTTGAACTTCGGAAGGCATCCACTGCCAGTGAAGAGTTTGCGGCGCGAGCTTGAGAAGGGGGAAGGCATAGAGAGCAGATTGGATCCACAAGCGTGGAAAAAGAGGGCCGATAGGTTAGGCTTATTACGAGATCTAGTAGCCGAGAACATAGAGAAAGCTCAGGAAAAACAGGCGCGAGCGTATAATAAGGGTAGAAGAAACATCGAATTTAATGTAGGAGACCTAGTAATGCGTAGGACCCACCATCTGTCCAGTGGGATTGATAGGTTTTCAGCCAAGCTAGCCCCTAAATTTGAAGGACCAATCGAGATACTAAAAAAACTGTCTCCAACAGTTTATATCGTAGAAACGCGTTCCAATAAGCAAAACGCGAAAGTAGATATTGGTGACTTGAAAAGATATATAGCACCAAGATCCACTCGTCAAAGTGGTGAGTCCTCCGAGCGCCAAGCCCACGGAGCACACTCTCAAAAAAATTCCTTATGAATTTTGGTATTATGCAATAGGTCAGCATTGTGTGTTTGCCTCATGTTATCTTGTCTGTGTGTCAAAGTGAGCGATTTATTTTTCAATGATGTGAAAATCTCTGTCGGACATTATTGTTGTTATGGCACATAGCCCTTGAATTGTGGTGAATGAAAGTTTGCAAACGAGGTGTGATGTGTTTGAGCTGAGGACGTACTGCCTTTTATAGAGTGAATTATCTGAGCGAGTGATGCTTTTGTTGAAATTTTGTGAGAAATTCCCTTGGAATGTATGAAAGATTCATGCCAAAAGTTTGTTCATACCAAATGTATTACTTGATGTTCATAGAGAATGTGGTTAAAATTAGAAAAAGTTGTGCTATCCATTTTCTATCCAATAGCTGAAGACAGAATCTCAAAACTGAGTGAACTACTGGTAGAAATCTGTGAAATTGTTGTTATTATATTGTGTTCATAGGTTTCAGTTGTAGGCTCGTTTGTAAGCGGTCCACTCGGACGAGTGTCCGGCTTAGGGAGGGGGTATGTGACGTTGTGCTTGGCGCAGCGTCACTTGCCCAGTTCGAATACGCGCGCCCCTCTCGCGAGCCGTAGAACGGCGGGGCGCTATTTGTGGGCGCCGACAATGTATGTAAGAAAAAAAGAAGAGCGGGGCGCGCCGCGCGCGGAGAGTGCCGGCCAACACGTGGTAAGGAGAGTTCGTTGTGAGATGCCCGAGAGAGAAGGTCGTGTGCTATCATCGTCGAGTCACCGACAGCCTGCGAACACCGGGGGTGCGCGTGCCAGCAACCGACCTCGCCGTGTGGGCCCCCCGCAGGCCCCGACCGGAACATCGGGAGCCAGCAGTCGACAGCGAGGCGGCCATCTTCGGCTGCAGCCGAGCGGCCACCCAACATCGTGGCCCAGCAGGCGTCGGCACCGCGCGTCATGTTTGCTTGGGAGCGCCCACACCTTTTCTTGTGATAATAAATAGTTCTTATGAAGTTTACTCGTCGGAGTCCATTTTTATGCGCCTCCTTGCGTCCCTCGTGATTTCAGCTGAAGAGCCGCTGCCCACCCCGGGGCACATAAAAGGTGAGCGAGCCCTCCCCTGGGACGAGGAGTGTGATGGGCCAGGTGACAGCCAGCGGCGTGACTCTGCGGCTAGCCATGCGGCTAGCCTGGCGCCCTCAAAACAAGTAGAGTCGCAGCCTCCCTTGTCTCGCGGTATCGGGGAAAATTTATATATGAATTAAATACCGCGTCACAAGTGTAAGTAGTTCAAATTACCATCACTATAGTGGTTGTACGACAGCAAGCCCGCTGTATTTAAATTATTCCCAAAAATGTTTACAATACTGCTCCCTCTTGTCTTTTTTAATTGAATATGTACAAAAAGAAGTCAAAATATCTTTTTAAAATCAATGCCGATGCAGATCAGCAACTGTCTCAGAATATGAAATAATTTTTACTCTGGAACGTAGTGACGCAAATCGCGGGAAAACTGAATATGAAATTGTGTAAATATTGGGTTCCACGTTCACTGGAATTACAGGAAATTTTATGGAACCTGATAAAATTGTCGTAAATAACTGGAAAAGTAAATTTCAATAACGGAAATATGGTATTTTAATGTAATCATTAAACCACTACTGTTAACAATGATAGTGCCATACCACATGAAATTTTAAGTATGGTAAATAGACATAACATGCACCATAAGAGCACAATGGACACCCGCGCCGTGCATGATCAGCTATTAAAGCAGATCACCACCAAGATTAGACCACCCAACTACTTCCCACACACACAAATTATGATGCGATGGAAAATAGGTACTCGCTTCCATAATTAAATGAAGAATACAATGTATCTTTCCACTGTCTTTTGCCATAGGAGCATTCAAAAATTGTCCCGAAAAGATCTAGGAATATAATAAAGACAGTGGAAAGATACATTGTATTCTTCATTAAATTAAAATGAATTTCCACAAAGTTGAGCCGGGAACAACTGAATACTTACTTTGGTGTTGAAATGCATTGTCTCCCATTTGCTTGAGCAGCGATAAGGTGGCAACTGGAACGACAGAAGGATTGCCACACAACGCTTTGAAATGTGACTCGCTGCCCCGCACCAACTTATCTGACATGAGCACGTGCAGAAACTGAGTGACATCAGCCAAGTCTAAGAGAGGGACTATCACAGCTTGGTTCTGAACAAGCAACGTCAAGGCATGCGGGGACTCCCCCGCTCTCGATAGAAGATGCTGGATGCAGGGATGGGCTTTCGTGTCTGCTTTCACTCGAGGCTCAAACAACGCCACGGTTCTAAGTTTCTGCAACACCAACTCATCCTGAAATATACATATTTGGCATCAGAAAAGAATAGCATGCAAAGCTATCAAGCTACTTCAGGGCATTTGGATCAAGAGAACGCAATCCATCGCCCAGTCTTTAATAATTATAATCATAATGTTAATTGGTTCCAATAAGACATGTTTGTGGCAAGTATGGAACATGTCACATCACCTGCACGTATTCTTTGCTGACATCACAGAGCAGAAACTACAGAGTCAGCATATATCTCAAAATAAAAATATACATGCAAGTGTATGGAGTAAAACCACAAACAGTCAGGAGCAGTAAGAGGAGTATTTTCAGAATTATTTAAGAAGAAATCATTTACCTAGAGAAAGGGACATGAATTAATCAACTGTATCGCATTGATGATCACAATAGAATTGATATAGCTTAGACTTAAACAACAAAAAATTGTCTATTTCCCAAATGTTTCTCGGTAGTGCTTTCAAGATATTCACACCAACATATTCAGACTTCTAAGCAAACATGGATCAGTTGTGAAATGAAAAAAACTGCTATCATTTCCTCTCCTCTTCTCATTGCATAAGCATGATCTTAATCTTTAAATTATCACAAAGACTATTTTAATCTAAATAACCCATGGACTGAGACCATAGCTGAAACCATCATTCGATCAAGCACCACTGCGGAATCAATCAAATGTCTGGTTAAATCCAGCATGAGTTAGCATTTAAAACATGCTCATTCTAAAGTCATTCCATGGGTTTGGTTTCAAAACCTATCATTCATGGCATAGCGATGCCATGAATAGAAAGCTATGGTTGAAAAATAAAGGTATACCACACTTGTCAGAATATAAACTTGTTTTTGTCCCAAATTGTAATGAAGATATTATCCATTGTCTCACATCCAAGCCTAAGAAAAATACTTTCGTTTTCTCATGACTGTGCAATGCATTGCATTATAAGGAATAAATGCTTGCCACATTTTTCATAAAATTTAAAAAGAAGCAGTTTACTTCATTTCAATAGCCTTCGTTCATATTTTCTATTGAATTCCCAGATTTTAATTAATTCAATTTGCTAAATAAATAGATGTGAATAATAATTCAATTACTAATTTCAATGCTCCCTTGTTTAAATTCTGATAATGTTAAGTATAAATACTTGTTCTCCAACAAGTTGACTGTCACTGCAACGTTCAAAATGTCTGATACGGAACAGAATGACACCGATTGAAATGTTTACACTTGGTTAAATGAAGATAAACAAATGTTTTACACCAGTGCTCATACCACAATGCATGACCTCTCTTTCTCTCTCAATTCAGGTGACCCAACTTCAGATCATTCTGCACAGCAGACTCCCCTTAAGGTTACAATAGTGCAAAGATAAAATAATAAAATGGTATTTATGACGACCAGTGGTTGATTGATTGGTCATCCAGTTGATCTATGATCAAAAGGCTTTTTGTAGTATTTAGGAGTACAAGAAACTACAATCCATAATCAAGTTCCTCAAATATATCATTCATCTATTGCTGACTGAAATTACAATAAGACCATAGCACCAGTAATCGGCCACCTTCATTTATTTACATTTCACCTCTGTCAATTCAACACCATTACCACTTAATTTTGATTAGCCCTTTATGGGAAAACGCGTGATATCCAATCAAACTTGAGCAAGTCAAAATTATCTCACGTCAGAAGGCAATACATTAATTTCTCACCTGCAGCTCCTTGCAAGCATCATCCCCAAAGTTCACAATCCTCTCCACCAGATGGCTCCACTCTCCTTCGCTCAGGTGCGGATGGAGGCAGGAGAAATCGGTCGCCGTTCCCAAGGAGCCAGGGGTGCCACAGAACTTGGTCGATGCCATGGAGGGGAGCTTTGGGTATACCGCTGCGGACATGGGATCGCCAGAAGGTTTGTCGGGCTGGTAGAACACGAGGAGCAAGTGGAGGTCTCCCCAGCAATGGGAAAGTTCAAGGAAAGCCCCCATTGTGCCGGGATTCTGCCAAAATCAGATGATAACAGATTATTAATAAAATAGGGAAGTATTATATAAAATGAATAGTCCTTGGACTAGGGACTGGGGCATTCGTTTATTTACAGACAAATAAGTGTTTGGTTCCTCTTACGCGATTTATTTAAAATTCAAAGGTTGGTGCCACGAGGAGGGAATAGAATAACTCAAAGAAAATCATAGTCATGAAAGATTATCAATAAAATAAGATGAAAACATAGTCAGGACTCCCGAGGCCAGAAAACTAGCAGTGGGACCAAAGATATTTATTTATTTAACACAGCAGCCATAAAGGGCAGAAAGGCTTTTACTTTGGCTGACAGGCAACGCATACAATTTATATAAAAAGAAAGGGTAAGAGCGCTAAATAACATTGCAAAATTAACAAAAATGTCGAGAACAACTGAGAGATACCAGAGCATATACATTATGCAAGCAGGGAGATCTAAATGACCCGGTGGGGTTGAAGGAAGGAGGTGAGAGCGGTGAGTGAGGAAGAGGGGCCCAGGGAATTAAATGTGGCGGGAAGTCAATGGGATGGGGTATGCTGGAAGATCCAAATATGGAATTTTGGAATCCGCATTAGACTCAAGTTACGTGTTGGTCGAGGGGGAACACGTACAGAGAAGAGAGGGAGACAGTTATCGGTACCGAGTGTTCCATTGATGATGCCATGTAAGAATTTCATATCACATCGCAATTGACGGCGGTAGAGGTGGAGAATACCAAGGGATGGAGAGTGAAGTCCCAGGTTGTATTTTTGAGGAAGGAATGCCATAACGGGAAATGGCGATAGAGAAATACTGAGTGCCTTTAAAGTAGTGGGGATGGTGCGGGGGCTAACGTACTGGCTTTCCACCCAGAGGGCCCGGGTTCAAATCCTGGTGGTGTTGAATATTTTTCAGAGGTATCTCGATCCCCACTTGAGGTGCTTTGAGAAGGGCACTTAGAGTGAGTACGCCGTCCGTCGGATGGGACGTTAAGCTGCAGACCCCTTGGCACCTTTCGTAAAAAGTAGGCTAATGCCGACGCCGGGTTTCTCTCCACCCTTCATCCTTTCCTGTCCATCCCCTATGGCGCAAATGACCTCGGATGTCGGTCGCCTCCCCTCAAAACTACTACTACTCTAAAGTAGTTGGGGAGGCGGTCGACCAGATTGGTGAACAGTATTCTAAAATTGGGAGGATTCAACCAAGAAACACCATCCTAAGGGTAAGAGAATCAAGAACATCAGTGTGGTGATTAAGTAGGTCGACCATTGCCAATCGCTTTTGCAAATTGCCTTTGAACGTGCTTGCGAAAGGTGAACTTTGTGTCAAAATTTACATCTAAATCGCAGTGAGAACTAACAGATGGGATTGGGTCGTTCGAAAGCAAAATTCTTCTGTGCTTTACAGACAAGTCATAAAAGCAGACTTTGAGGGATTAATGCATTACTATCATTGGAGCACCATGCAGCGATGGAATTGAGAGCAGTTTGTAGGGGAAGAGCATCAGATGGGCAATCAATCTGTTTGAAAATTTTGCAATTATCATTATAAAGCAAAATATTGCATTCGAGGGAGATGATGTAGTCAATAATGTCTTCTAAGTAAAGTGAAAAAACACGAGGGCCAAGGACACTGCCCCGTGGTATCCTGGACAGTACAGAAAGAAGGGTGGAAGAAATCCAATCAATTAGAACATGCTGTTTGCGAGAGCTGAGAAATCTGCAGGTTAAAGAAAGGAAGATGCCATGTATGCTGTACCAATTTTTGAGTTTATGAACCAGCAGAAGGTGGTTATTGGAGTCAAATACTTTCTAGGAGTCAATACAGCAAACGTCCAATTGTGAGTTAAGCTTAAGTTAATTAAGAGTTAGCAATATGGTGGAGTAGAACGGCAAGATTATTGAGGCATGATCAACCGGGGAGAAAGCCGTGCTGACGGGGAGATATGCAAGGGAGGGTAAAGTGAAGGAGATGATCATGAATGATATGCTCAAAGATTGTTGAAAGACCACAAGCAATATGGAAATCGGATGGTTGTTTTGAACTAAACATACACCACCAGATTCGACTAATTGTCAGACCATCAGGTTAATGAGAAGTTGGTGTCAATAGCCAATCAGATGACTCCACCAAGTGCATTTTGATTTGGTCAAAATAAGGTGGGCTGATGCAAAATCCAATTCAATATCTGATACTTTGATGTCGAGTCAAGTTTCGATGATTGCAATCACTTGGGTAGAAGTTCAATAAAAGGAGTAGCTTCGAGGTAAGTAAGAGGCCGAGAGCTTGTTCTGAATGATCCTAACTTTCTGATAGTAAAAAATACAAATAGGGTGGAACAAGGTTAACACTCACATCATTAGCCAGTAGGATTAGAAATGCCGGGTGAAACCAGAGCGAGACATGGCACCTGTAACTCCTGGTCGACAAGGAAAACGAGCCTGGAGTTTAGCCGAGAGGCATAGCCAGGCCATTGGCAGTGAGAGGTGACTTCCTCTCAGAGTTCCCGTGGATTCTCCAGAGGTGAGAGAGGATGGGAGTGAGGCCAAGAAGCAGAGCACAGGGAAACACAAATCTTCCTTTGGAACACAGGAATATCACTGAATTATGAGTATTATGAATGATGGTCGTGAAGGGTAAATACAAACTCCATGAAAATGTAGCCATTAACAGTTATTTATGCAGTAACCTTTATTGGTCAATTAGATAGCTTTAACAATCCTGCTTGCTAAACTTCAGGAACTATTGAAAACAAAAATTGATTTCAAGCAATCCAAAAGGAAATAAACAACAATAAGTAGGTTTACAAATATTTTTGTTCGCAATGGAACCGTTTTGGCAGTTAGTAGTAGTTTTTAGGGGAGGCGACCGACAGCTAAGGTCATTTGCGCCATAGGGGATGGACAGGAAAGGATGAAGGGTGGAGAGAAACCCGGCGTCGGCATTAGCCTAATCTAATAGCAAAAGGCGCCAAGGGGTCCGCAGTTTAACGTCCCATCCGACAGACGGCGTACTCACTCAAAGTGCCCTCCACAAAGCACCTCAAGTAGGGATCGAGATACCTCTGAAAAATATTCAACACCGCCGGGATTTGAACCCGCACCCTCAGGGTGGGAATCCACCAATCCTGATCCCCCGTTTTGACAGTTTTAAATCTCCACCAGCATATTCCAAAGTCATTATGTTTAATGTTTTTGAAAATGGGTTCAATCCAGTGAAATAAAACTGAATTCCAGGGAATTGAACATTTGTCGTAATTGTTAATATGTCGTTGAATCACCTCTCTTTCTTCACTATTTCACAAATTAGCGCACTTAATTCCAAATATTCATTACTGTCAATTTCTGCAAATGATAACTATAAAGGAATTAATTACATTCTATAATAACAAAGAATGTGATGAATATCAAAACAAAATTGAATAATATCTCCCAAAGTATACAAGAATTCGAGGTTTTTCCAAGGAAATGGTAGTTCAGAGTAATTTCCTTGTTTCAGAAGTGTAGATGCAATGATGAAGTCGAATTGTCAACGTGAGATTATGTAAATTCTTAAAGCAAATAATAAGAAAGCATTAGAAAGCTGCAATAGCGTCACTTCTGTCAGCCAGTAACCATCAACGGGAAGAGGCCAGGCCTTGACAGTGAGAAGACATCAATACCATAACACTGTTAGAAGTCATAAATTGGTAATAGGTTAATTGGTCAATGACCGAATTACGATTAATTACCTGACTAATCCATGATATGAGTCATTAAGTAGTATGACTAATGAATTTTTGTCAAGTGATGATTGTTATTTTGTTCTAACACACCTCCTCTGGCATACAAGACTCAAAGGAGTGAATGTTATGCACCAGAAAATACACTCTATGCATGCATACATATGTATCTGCAGGCATATAAGATGCTCCGCAATGTTAGTGGCATATTTTGGAATGAGCAGGAAACTTCTTTTGTTGCCATAACAGTCTGCCTAAATCTACAACTAATTAATGGTTTCTGGCGTAACTTTATGGAACCGATTCATTATAAATAAATGAAAGGACTAACTTTGTAGTTCCACACGAAAATGTGGAACTACAAAAACTACAATGTTTCGTGTGGAACTACAAAGTTAGTCCTTTCATTTATTTATAAATCTACAACATTACTTACAAAAACTCTAAGCGCTATCCAAATGCAACTCAACCAATACTATAGAATAGTATCTTTCAGTCTTGCGATACACTTTCAACGAGTCTGCCTAGTAAATTCAAGTTTCCTTAGCACGAACCAATATGCTTTTCCTACGTATAATCACTAAAGGCTGGTGTGATTTATGCCACCATTTCTCAAAGCTACAAGTCAATTTACACATCTCCTGAAAATTTGTAATTTACTATTAACAGACTCCCAACTATTTGTTCTCACCATAATTTGAGAGTAAGTCCTGTGTTTCTTTTAAGCCAACTGCAGCTTAATTTAGCCAGTGGGCTGGCAGGTGATCTAATTAGCCCAGGAAATACACTGACAAGTATCTTAGTACACATTCTTATCATTTTGATTCACTTGAGTTGCACGCTAGGTAGTTAGAGGTTGTGCACCAAATTTACTCATTCAAAGCATGAATTTCATTCTTTGGGAAAGCCCACAAGGGCATTTATATCTACCCCACATGAATAAGACTTACGTGTTTTTCCAGAAGTAAAGCCCGGCCCAACCTTCCCAAACAGCCACCTAATTCAGACATTAAAGATGTGAACTTTTCTACTTGAAGTTCTGGGATGTTGGGGTCAATAGCTTTGTAACCCACCATAAACTCACACAGCAAACATTTAGTTAACTGCAGAAGTAGAATGGCAGACGAATCTGAGGAGAGAAAACTTCTATTAGTGAATAATAGCATCCACACATTGTTATTGCTTATTAAGTGGCTCATTTAGTCTGCTATTGGGTGTGAAACTTTCTACAACATACATTTTAGTTGAAGCGGTAATTCTTCCATGAAATCAAGGATGAAAATGAATATAATCGTTACATATGCATGGGTCAAATATACTTCTATCCAGGATGCACACGAATATGTAGCTTTAGGAGGCCAAAAATAAAAATAAAATTCTTTATAGAGGTTCCCTAAATTTATCAATGAATTATTTATTATCAATTGGAATAATGAGCATCTCCATTAATTTTTAAAGATTTGGACAGGATGGAATCCAAAGAAGGGCAAACAAAGTAGATTCTACTAAAATTGATTAAATTCAATTTTGTGATAACATTCCAATTTCTGTGCCCAGCATATCTTGATAATTTAAAATATGTAGGGAAATTACTAATAGAATTCCCACATTACTTGCTTGTTTTGCAAAGATATGAATTTTTAAACACGAAAAATTTCCAAACAAGTAGCAGTCACTATTTCACACAACCCAAAAATAACAATAAAGAACAATTGGTGTAGTACGGGGCACCCACAACATCTTAAGTACTTTTTTTAACTGTTAAGCACGCAGTGAAATAAATGTTTTAGATCACCTAAAATTGCGATAGCAGCCAGATTATGAAGTGGAATCCAAATGAGGGAAAGAAGGCAATTCATAACAAAATATAAAAGTATCTGGTAGCAGTTATATAAGAACTCCCAAAAACATTTTAACACAACTTAAAACTGTTCAAGGATTTCATATTCAAATTTGGCCCCTCGGCATAACTGTATTAACGTTTCCCGATGAGATTAATTTGTTCGGTCATTCATGAAGGCAGCAGAGCAAATATGAGGCATAGCATGAAGACAGCATATTGCCAGCATTGCAGAAATGCAAAGAAAGCAATGAGAGTGCTGAAACCTTCACATCTCAGCAGATGATTACAATACGTGGAATAACTGTACGGTGATAGCACTCTAAAAAAAAGTTCCGATGCTTAAATTCACCATATTAGTACACAGCAGAATCAGTAAATTCATATGTTAGTCCATATAACTGTCTTCGCACTCTTGCCTTCACATGATTGGGAAGATGGTCCAAAACATACTTTCTACACGGACTGGCGTAACTTTTGCAGTTGCATTAAATCTTTCCATTATAATAAAAATTTCAGTCTCGCGCTAAATGCTTGAACACATCGAATCAGCAATAATTTTCACCAATCATTACGATTGTTAAGCATAATTTTACATATTACACAATAAGGAACGACATGAAGATATTTACATCTTTTGACAACTTACTGTTACGCTACGGAATATATTGCTAACAAGTGAACATACCACATCGGCCATTCTCCATTGGGATGACACAGTCCTCCAGCAAATGAAACATCAAAGTTCGCAGCATTGCTAAGGCTTGAGTGGCAACAAGATGCTGCATACTTTCGCGAAAGGATACGCAAAACTGTTGTGGAAAAGCATCCTCCACCGTCACTTTGCTGCCTATGGAGGGATCACGATTCAACTCTTCTTTGGCACTGGATAACAGGCGTGATGCAAGTTTTTGCAACCGGTGTAGTTTAACAGATGAGTGTAACAAACTATTAAGAAAGAGAGAATATGCTGAATCGCATTTTTCCACCCGCTTGGATTTCTTTGAACGTTTCAGCATAACTGGTCCTATCACTCTGAGCGTGTGGGCGTCCAAAATATTTGGGTCTAGCTCAGAAAGAGCAGTAAATACTGAAATGGTTGAATCATCTATTGACCGAACTCCTGAAATAATACAGTCACAAAGACCCCTCAGCCAACCAACAAAAGGATATCCGGCGACCTCCGCATTAATATTAACATTTGCTTTATTCATGACACCAATCAAGACCTTCAAGTAAATGTTTGGCAACTTCTTCTTGGGATGTAATATAGCTGGCAAGGAAAAAAAATTGCTAACATCATCAGAAAATCCTGGGCGACTGTCTAGAACAACCGGTTTAAATCCAAGAAGGTAGCATAACATTAAAAATGTTTGGCAATGTTTTTCGGCATCACGAGAACAACTAGAAATATATGATTTAAATGCAACACTTAAAATTGAAATAAAATCATTCGAACTTAGTGTCATTAAAGCATCGTAAAGGATTTGAAACAACAACACCTCTGACTTGGCTGACCCTTCTGCTCCTTTGAGGAGCTGAGAAAAAAGTTGAGTCATTCGCTCGTACTCTTCTTTCTGGTTCTTTCTAGGAAAAAGTGTTAAATGAATGCACCTATAAAATTCTTTCACAAAATCTTCGTACTTTTCCAGGGATTGTCCCTCATTCTCAAGAATAAGAGAAAGAGGCAATAAAATATTCCTACTAAAGTAATCGCGAAAAGCGTCGTTTAAGTAGAACTTTCTAGTGAAGGTAATAAGATTACAAGATAATTTCTGGCACAAATTTTCAAAGCAGTCGTTTCTTAAAAGACGAAGACTTCTCAACATTGTATTCATAAACATGGAATAATCAGACAGGGTCTTATTAAAATGCTGGATAAAAATTGGATTTTCTGTCAGTTGTACACAACAAGTGACAAATGTACTTATTCCTTCTTGTCCTACATCCTCTCTCTCCGGAAATTTG
Organism: Hetaerina americana; assembly: GCF_022747635.1. Lineage (NCBI taxonomy): Eukaryota > Metazoa > Arthropoda > Insecta > Odonata > Calopterygidae > Hetaerina > Hetaerina americana. The sequence continues at coordinate 4,963,257 of NW_027287205.1, forward strand.
CACAACGTGGAAACAATTAAGGTACGGGTGCTTGGAGAAACGTAGAGCTTGTAAGTGTTCATTCGATCACTACATAAGCACTGTTTTAAAGCTTCCCAAGCATCGCTGTTACCAACATCTTTTTCTAACACACAACATAGCCATTCCACACAAATTTCTTCTTTGCTTCCGATAACTTGATCCTTGGTTTGAGCAGGCAGATGATTCGAAATGAATGCATTTCTCGCCAAATTAATCCTTTTCTGGAGGTGCAAATCATTATTTTTCAGTAATTGCAAAATTTCTGGAAAATTTTAAAAGAATGTCAATTACTTTCAAGCAGAAAAATAAAAAAATTCTATACAATAAGAACCGGCATGCCTTACCAACGGAGACGTCCATTTTGAATCTATTTTGATTAGTGCGCCCTCCCTAATGTCTGGGATGAAATGTGAACAGCTGATGTGCGATTTGCAATTCTTAGTGCTTGGAACCCTAGCCGCGTTGTTCAAAAATTAGTGGAATCCCACCTAAACATCCTCCGTTAGATTCAACTCACGATAACATCTAAGCGAGGTATTTATTTGTTTTCGTCCTTTTAAAATAGTATTTTAATCAAAAAATGAAATGGGTACAAAGACATATTAGTTGTAAAACGTAGTGAGTGACTTTTTTATTCGCATTAAAAAAAACAAAGAATTGAAATACGATCGTGGGAAACTAGGAGTCACTTTGCCATTGCTTGCAGACTAAAGGAGTAAGATTGGACTGAGTTACTTTTTCTATATATTCTTTCATTCAAGTTGTATTTCATAGTAACGCCAATTATTGTTCAGTCGTTCCAGTTTAAATCCCTTTTTTATCCATTATTGTATTGTACATTTCAAGGATTCCAGGATTAACAATTATTTAAATTGTGATAGTTTTTATGACATTTCAAAGAAGTAGTACCCTTATATATATACAAACATTTAAAGCATGGCATTATGTCAAATATCATATTAACTAGAGGAAAGTCATCTACAGACACTTCTAAGTGTTAGAAGGGTTGTATTTATCACCATAGGGGTCAAACTGACTTATTTTGGATGAAAATTAAACAAGTCAGGGTAAATATTTAACCCCCCCCACTCTAGTCAAAATTGGTAAATATATAATTTGAAAACTTTGAAGACTTATTTTACAGCTTCATAGAGGTACTTACATGTCTTAAACCGTATCCCTGTGCATTTCTCTATAAATGGAATTATTTAAAGAATTTGGAAATTGCATTTTTTTATGTGTTAAAATGCCTTGTAATTTTTGTTCATTTATACTATAAACAATTACTGAATTGGGGAGAATATGTCAAATAAAACTTGTGAGCATTAAATAACTCCATTTCGATGTGATTGTGTGTGGCACTTGACTCTGGCAATACTATGCATGCAGAAATTTTGAAAAAATACGTGATCAACTATTGAAAGTGAAATTTAGTTCCACAGGGTGATTTAGCCAATGGCCGTCCTTAAAGGGCTTCTATTCTCCTCTATTTTCCTGTTATTTTTGGTCTATTTCCAAAATGTCTTCTGACATTCTGATTCCTTTTATAGACAACACTCTCACTTCGGGTGGAAATGTAAATGGAAGCATCTCAGATGCGATTCCTATTGTTTTGAGTTTCTAATTTTGTATCCAAAATCGATTTGTTAACTTATCACTTTATTACTTCAGTTTTACTGATTTTTTCTTTTAACCATGACAAATAAACATGTTGATGTTTATGCCTATGAAATATCCCAGTGGGCAAGGGGTTAGAGGATGCTCCCATTGCACCCCTGCTCATCACAAGAGGAAACTTATAGGGTGGTGGGACAACCTTGAAAAAAAATCCTTGTCAATAAAGGGAGATTTTTTATTTTGCAGTGGTGTTGTCAGAGAAACTAATTATAATTTTGTCCTAAAGAGGCCTTAATATTTACATGTGGGAACAACCACCTGGTGGTTGATACCAAATATGAGGAATCAAAATAGAAAAATCCTCTGCTTTGGAATATGGGATCCATGGTCGATCATTGATTGCTATTAATTGTTTTAATATAACACATCTTTTGGTTGGGAAACCTTTAAAATTTCATTCTGAAGCCTTCTTAAAACTCATGCATTAGGAAGGTGAAAAACTTGTTCAAATTACTTCATTTCCTTTTGCTGACAGTGTAGTGTTACAATTTGTATGAATCAACTGTGTGCAGTTGCTGTCATGAATATAAAGGCAGCCTAGCCTAGGGAGCAGGCTACCTTTGGAATGTCCACCTGTCTGGGGAGCACTGGAATGAGCTTAAGCGTAGAAGCTTGCATTCAGGAGAGTATTTCATTCACTTTGGATTTTCTCCATTAGGTATATGAGTAGGTTTTAGAGGTAGCAGAGAGAGTACTTGTTTTGGGACTAAACTCTGCTGTAAGGACTCTGCCTCTATCTATGGGATTCTGACATTGTGGGGCCTCTATTTTATGCAAGTAATAGTAGAAATGACTCAATGAGCCATTTCTACTTTTGCTTGCATTGCTGAATGGGTAGTTGCTACTTCCAGGGTATCTCAGAAGAGGGCAGTAGGCTATGGCTCTGTCTAGTCACGCCAACACAGCGGGAAAGGACGAGATGGGTATACAGGTTCTGTGAACTGGATGATGGGGCATTAATTACGTACCGCTGTCACCCTCTGCCATTTCCAGCTTTTGGTGGTGCTGGTCTTTCTTTTCCCCAGTTCCTTCCTCGTCGAGGAATCGTTTGACATTCTTAAATCCGATGGATACCCCTACAGGTACGACAGATGAGAATATTCCATATCCCTGTTTTTCATTAGAGGTGGCTGAAAGGGAAGGAAGGAAAGAAAACCTCAAAAGCACACCCCCAGTTCAGCTATGGCAGCATCCAAACAGTGGGTTCATCTACTGCTTTTGAGTGGTCATACGGGCTAATTGGTTCATGGCCCACCAGGTACTTACTGTGCTTCCAGACCCATAAGTGGGAGAGGGGATCCTGACTACTGTGTCCAATGAAACCTGGTCAAATGTCGGATACACACCATGGTCCATAGAAATATACTGCAATTTAAATGAAACAGTTTCTGGTGTCACTTGGTGGAAATTCTTTATATTGAAGTTAAATTTAAAATACTTCGCCTTCCCACATAAACCACTTCTATTGCTACCTAGGTTTTGTTATGGTATAACATCATCAGGTCCTGATTTATATCTGAGGTATTTTAAATTCAATTTCAATACTGCAATTTGCTACTATACTGAGTAAATGGCTAGCCAGGAGCTTGCCACTCCAAGAACGTCAGCTTCTGTCTCATACATATGTTTTGGTGGCGAGTGATGGAGTGGCTGGGACCACAGTACCCCTGTGGTTAGAGAGATGAAGAATACTTCTGCAGGATCCCCACTTGTAAGAGGTGAATAAAAGGGCAGGAAGAAAAACCCTTAATCCCAACCCCCAAGTTCTAATAAGGTAGCATCTGGGCAGTTCATCAATCAATCCCTTCACACCAGCTCGTTCCACCCAGTTGTCTGCTGTGCTTGGAGACTCCTGAGGCGAAGAAGGGGATTTAAGGGTGGGTGACTTGCTTGGCACCCAGTTGCATGTCAATTCCTTGACATGGGCCAGGACTCCAATTTGGCCCTGCATCCTATACCATAGGGTTGCTGGAAGCTTGTCATATCTGCAATCACCTCATCTTGACGTTTCAGTGACCAGTGCCATAGTGTGGTGGGGTCTAGTGGAGGGTGGCCAAAGGTGTATAGGTTTGGAGAGCTGATGCTCTCGAGATTTAACCCAAAACCAGTCCCACAAACGATAGTGCTATATCCCTAGGAAAGCCCTGGAATGTTCACCATTTTGCATTGTGGCACCTTAATATGTGGGGAACCCAAAGGATGGATTCTTATGTATCAAATTGCTGTATGTCACCTGTTTGACGTGTCAGAAGGAAGGAGAGACAATGAAGGTCTTTCTCTCCCTTCCTCTTTCACAAGTTCTTGTATGCTGCTTCTCTGGGAGAACTAATGTCTGCCTGGAACATGGGAGGCGGTATGCTGGTCAATGGAACTGCAAATGATTTGCAGGGCGAAAAACCCCAAATGATGAGAAACTCCAAGACATCTCGTTGTTTTTGTAAGTGTACCATCCAAGATATTATGACTTGGCGGAATATATGGAATTTGGTGAAATAGAGAAAAAATGAATTCTCAAGGCATAAAAAAACTGCAGCAGATTTACCATCAGGTCAAGTGGTAGGGTAAGAGACACCGGCTATCTTGAATTTTGCCCTATATTAACTCCACAGCAAGGAAGCTTGGAAGCAGCACTGGTCCATCATGACATCTCTGCTCCCATGCATTGATCTTAATTGGTTTGGGATGCATGGAGTTTGTTTGCATCTTGCACACAATTGCAAGTCCGCAAACGCTTGCACATGCATACAAATGGTAGATGACTGAGAGCACGGGTGATGGGCAGGGAGTGTCACGTCCCATTAATCCATAACGTCTGTCAAATATTCTAATAGTAGGTAATTCGATTTCTTTTCATATACCCTCACAAATATCGACTTTGTTTTGTTTATGCTAATTTATCGGCTGTCGAAATAAGTTATCGGAATCAATTTTTCTCTGGTTTTATACATGGATGACACATAAGATCGGCTTGATTGAGGTTGCTTTTTGAATCCCACTTGACATTGAAAATTCATAGCAAATATTCCATGGGGAAAAACCACAGTAACCAATTGATGGTTGGTTCTATGTGTGATCATAGACTTCAAATAGTACCAATGCAAATGGTGTGTGAAACTAACGCAAGAGCGAGGGCAAGGGCTACTGCATCTGTGCCCCACCTTAGGTTCCCCTGGAAGATCTAGATATTATCAGCTATACTAGGACGTAAAAGGATGTCAAAATGTTTCTCCCAGTCTCTTATTATAATTATCATAGGACTTCTATAGGATTACTTCTACTGGTGAAGGTAGGTTTTGGCTGAGCATTACAAGAACAATATGCAACAATACTTTTCTTTCCTCTTCAAACTGAAAACACAATCCAACATCCTGCTCTACAACAAGCCTCCCTCTTCATCCCTGTGAACTTCCTCCCTCCCTTCATCCCGTCCAACATCCCTATCCTATTCCTGCCCTTTCCTCATTTACCTAACATTCTCCCCTATATCACAGTTCTCAACATCCCTTTTCCAATCAATATGCTCTGCATCCATTTTTCCTGCCTCCTTTCGATTTCTCCCAACAAACCCCTCTCCTCGCCAACCATACAACAGCACTTCCTCGTTTGTTTTCCTTTCGGTCCATTTCACCTTCCCCAGACCCATAATTCATAAGTCTCCAATCTACATCTATCTTCCTGCTTCAGTGACCATGTTTTTGCGCAGTAAGTAACTTCGCTCACCATCAAAGTTTTAACGAGCATTATATTAACATTCTTGCCCAACATCCCTGTCATCAATTCTCTCCTCCTTGTTAAAGATTCTTTACCCAACGCATTCTTCTCCTTATGCCCCTAATACTTCAACCATTTTAATCTAGAGCACTAGATATATGAACTGTTCCACCTTCTCCAGTTTTTGCCCTCCTATTTTAATATTTAACTCAGCCCTCTTCTTCCTTAAAAACTCCATGAACTTTTCAGTGTTCATGTTTATTCTCACCCCATGCCTATCGAATTGACTTCCTCATGCACTCAGTGAACCGTTGGCTGACTGACAAACTAAAACTTGATCATCAACAAACCAAACTGATTTTATGAATTCCCCGCCAACTTTAATTCCTATCTCCAGCTCTTCCCATGCCTCTTTAATCATTTCCTCCACATATAAGTTGAACAGCACCAGTGATAATGGGCAACCCTGCCTTACACCTCTTCCTAACACTGCCCATCTGGACTCCCCGTTCCTCAATCGCACCTGAGCAGTCTGAGACATGTATAGATTGCGGATTAGCCTCCTTTCCCTCCAATCTATTCCTATTTTCTGCAAAATACTCATTAGTTTTACTCTATCAAATGCTTTTTCGAAATCTACAAAACAGGCAGGTACGTCCTGATTGTATTCTACAATCCTCTTGATTAGTTATCTCAATATGGCAATGGCATCGCACTTCCATCTCCCCTTCCTTAACCCAAACTGGTCATCCCCTAAGTAATCATTAACCCGACTCTCTATCCTTTTGTTGATGATCCTGAGAACCATTTTAGCTGCATGGGAAATCAAACTCTTTGCTCTGTAGTCTTCGTATGATGTACCATTTGCCTATTTTGAATAGGAACTATCGATGATCTCACATGGTTTCCCGGTCAGATTTCTTTCTCATAAATGCTACAAGTTAGTCCATATTAGAATCATCCTCCCACATTTTCCCAAACCTTTTAGTAGTTCCGCATGAATGTTGTTTGCCCCAACAGCCTTATTTGATTCCATGTCCCTTAATGTCATTTCTATCTCGGCATCGAGTAAGCCTGGGCCTAAGCTATCCTTGTCTATGCCATATTATCTCTTTACGTCTAACCTTGCTGGTAACTGTATGGCTTAACCATACAGTTATTCTATGCACTCCTTCCATCTCTCTTGATTTTTTCTGGTTCAACTAATGTTTTTCCTGACTTCTTTTTTGATGCTTGATATTCCCTCCCTCATAGCTCCGGAAAGGATTTTGACCTGACTGTGTAGACCATCAAAGTCACCCATCCTCTGCAAACTTTCTATTTCCTCGCATTATGTCTTCCATTACGCTTCTTTAACTCCCTTCATTTGCCTCCTCACTTTATTGTTTAACTCTTTGTTCTTCAATCTGCCTAAATATAAATTTACATTCTTCCAATTCCTTCTCTCGTCTTTGCCGCTTCCAATATCTCTTCTTTGATACATTTCAATTTTTCCTGGATAGTACTCAGCTCCTTTCCCTTGTTCATAATTTTCTCTCTGGCCACCCGATATTCCTTCCTTGTCCATTTAATTCTTCTATGTTGTACAGACTAAACCATTTCCCCTGTTTTATATTTTTGAATGGGGTGCTAAACTTCATAGTAACTGAATTGTGAGTCAAGTTAGCACCTGCTCCCTGGAAACTGTGTGAATTGATTATGCCCTTCCTAAATCTGTGCCTATGTATAATATAGTCTGATACTTTCCTGAATCCTTCAGCATTTTCCAATGTACCTATGTCTTTTGATGCGGTTAAACCATTTATTCATTATGAGATTAACCCGTCATCTGCACAAATCTACTGCTTTGTCCCCGAGGTCATTCCTTGTACCTAAACCATAGCCCCCCACCTAATCACCATCTCTTACTTTGCCCTACCGTCGCATTCTATTAACCCATCACCATTGAATGTTTTTTTCCAGCAATACCTGCGATTATGACCTCTAACTGATTGTATACTCCGTCGACTTCTTCCTCCCTACGATTGCTTGGTAGCCTGTACACCTGGACAATCAACAAGTAGTATTGCTCGGTCCTTTTTATTCAATGTTATGACAACCCTCAGTTGGCTCTCGTCCCCGCTGCTGTATATTATTCTATAACTATCACTCCAGTAATCCCTGCAATCCTTACATCTCTCTTTGAACGGATCTAAAACATTTTCATTTCCTCTTTCCATCTCTAGCTTAACATTCTCCAATTTCCGTCTTCATCATTGTCATAACATTCCACGTTCCTATTCTAATTTGGTCTTCTTCTCTTGCGTCTTCTGTCCTGCTGCTGCTGGTTTTCCCTTGCAAGGGTTTTGTGAGATGACGACCTCGGAAGCCTTGCCTCCCACGCTGCCAGGCACGACACACGGCCAATTCCCATAGCTGTCAGGATTCATATTATCTACTGTATACTGTCCATTATTATATTCTTGGTAATAATAATTGAGGTGGTTTCCCGTTACCTTCCTCAATAGTGTCTTTAACGTGACACCATCACTTTCTGGCCGCCCCACTTGGGTCAGACGCCATTGCAGCCGCCTTGCTGAGGAACAGACGTTGCGTGGACTACCTTTCGTCTGGCTCCTTCGACCTATGTGGCATGGGGGACTCTAGTACGAGTACCATTGTAACATTGCTCCTGCCGAAACAGGTCTAGGGGTCCTAAGGATGAACAAGCCCATCCACCGCGTTAAGGTTGTAATCCATGGGAGGGCAATCTCAAATGTTTTTTTTCAAAAAGATATTACTCACAGTTGCAATAGGTTAATCTGACAGGACACTGTTAAGATACTATCTTTAAGTAAACTAACACCCCAAACATTCGGTGTAAATGATCACCGAAGACTGGCTGGTAAATTAATACCACTTCCTCACGCTCTCGTGGCGGCTAGCTGCGTAACATATAGATTCAAACATTCTGCTCCAAAGGTTCTGCGCCTACAAGGAATATTGGTAAGTTTGCATGAAATCCTCTTCGGTTACTTCATCTAATTCTCTTTGGTTCCTAATCAAATGAAAAACTAAAAAAATAAGCAGGAAAGAGATGAGCTATATTTGTTTTAATTTCAGTTTGAGTGAAGAGAGAATTGAGCGTTTAGAAAAAGGATACAACTTCTACGCAGTTCACATTCACTTTGGCAAATACTCTTCAAATCACCTAAAGTTAGTTATTCGTATTTAACTAATATTTCAAGTTGGAATTATCCACCTGCAAAAGAACAACGCACTTCGATCATCAAGACTTGGCATGCATCTACTATAACCCTAGATACCGTTGTCCTCAGCGTGTAAGTATTAAAGTTCTCTGGAATTGACAGCCAGGGGTCAGACTACCTCAAACCCATTTAGTTACCTTAGGCTTCGGGAATAATGTCAGTTTCGAAGGGAGGCTGGTGCACTGCTTCCTCCACCACCCTTTATCGTAGACTATTGCAGTCTATTTATATGTTGGACATATTATATATGGCTGTGCATCAACCTTGTAGCCCCGTGGATCCACCATAAATAATAAGAAAGGTCCACAGTGTAGAATTCAGCTTTGGTAAGTGGTTATTTAAATAAAACACCAAAATTGAACAACTTATAATTTCTTTAATTTTTCCTTTACAGTCACAATCTGGCATTCAACGTTTAGCATCCATTTCCTTCCAGTAAGAGACTTTCCAGCAAATTCCATGAGCACTTCAAACATTTCATTCAAAAATGATTAAGTAATATATTTGTATATTTAAAGAACACCGACCATTTATCAACCAAACTTTTTCACTGCGCCGGATTTGGGCGCTAGGGCTGAGTCTTGTCATCAAAACCTTAGAGCTGAGATTCATCATGTGTTCAGCGCACTTTCGTATATTTGCCTTAAAATAAACTATAACGAAATAAACACAAGTCAGCACAGATTTGCCACACACAATAATTAAATTGAGCATTTCAAAATAACATCGGAAAATATCCCTTGAGGAGGAGTATAACTTTTGGTAATAATACCTATAGTTCTTTTTTTTGCAACCGTCTTAATCACACAATGTTACATCTTTCAAAATCTATAACGACACCCACTGTACCAAAATAGGTTCTGCTTAACAACTTGGGGTACAAAACATACGCTTTTCATGTATATGTTCCATGGACCACACAAAAAGTTGAATAGTTACTTAGAAAAATATTTACAAAAGATTTTCCTTCTCTCGAGAGAGATAACTTTCTCCAACTTACTCAGTATACTCATCTCCGACAACTTTCCCATGATACAACAGCGACAAAGGCCTTGCCATTTCCTAATAGACTTAGTTCACCTATGCTCGAATTAATTACAATGATTATCCCAATTACATATGCATTGACAGAAATCACATGGGTTTTTGATCCACCTGCTCTAAAAGGTATCACAATTGGAGCACCCTTCCTTCTCATTGAACACATTGATAATCAGACAGCCAGAGAAGCAACCACATAAACACAACGATTAGGTTCCACCACCTGAAGACGACATTATTATATGCAATGCTTTCACTACGGATAAGACACCAAAGGCTTGGTTTAAGATGCCCTGAGAGAACAGTGACGGACGAGATTGGACGCCCGGCTTAGTAATCAACTTAGCAAGTTGGCCCACGCTCCATTATGCAGTTCCTCGACTTCGCAGCATCCTCGATTGCAGACAGGAGCCAGGGCTGTTGTGAATAAACAACACGCACTTGCGTGCTAGGCTCGTTCTCATCCATCCGATTTTGTGCCGCGTTGCCTCAGCCACACGTGCGCGTATCTTATATTCACACCGCGGGGATGAATCAAAAGACGACGGCTACGGGCGCGCCGGTTCATTTGATGAGAATTAAACGAATGGCGAGTGTCGGTCTAAGCAGTAGCAATGGAACAGTTTGTGGCGAGCGCCGAGGCTATGCCAATTCTTGCAACATCGCGACCTGCGATCCACATTTAGGTTGGCTATTTAGGAATCGGATGAATGGAAACAAAGTCTCGACGGTAAGATTTGAAGACATTAAAAAAAATATTTCGGGTGAGGTCGCTCATGCAGACACGTAAGCGCGAGGAGACATACAAGACTTAAGACCTAATCATCTCATCACGCGTCTTGTAACAACCACGCGATTATCGACGTAAGAAATGGAACTTGTAAGACTACTGACGTAAATCGAATGAAATGGATTTCTTCCATATTTTTATTTGAAAACCAGCGCATCGTACGAGACGATGCGCTGGTTCGGCCATCCGGTCTTCCAAGCTGCGTACGCTAAAATGATATGAATTCGTGCTACGTTCGTGATTTTCTTATCTGGGCGTGTCTGCTCTGCGCGTCAGGTTTGAATACCTCCAATAACCCAAAGAGATCTTGCAAAGTTAAAAAAAATATTGAAAACTATGAAGCCTGCCGATTCCTCCATAGTCCATCCTTCTCTTTCCAAACCTCCTCCTACGAATCCTAAACCGAACGTATGCCTCGAAAAGTACAAAAATACATACTTATAAATCGGTGCTTTTTAAAGCGTTTATTTTCCCTTGGAATTCCCTCAACTGTGTTTCACGAGGAGCGAAAATTTGGAGATTGGCGTGATGCAAGACGCCCCGAGGTTGGTTGAGAGGAGGAAAGACAACTGCAGGAAAGTGACCCTGAAGAAAATTGCATTCTCAAGACCAACATATGACCCTTCATACACCTTGAAACTCACGTTTCTCTTCGGGCTAGCACCGTTCTCTCGTAGACCCACAGATACAACCGAATAAACCAATTCCTATAGGTACTGCGCGGCCGAAGCAAAATTTGGTGCGCTAATATGAAATCGCACTGAAGTGAAAACCGCAATCACGAAAGCACGCAGAAATAAAGAGTGAGCCTACGAGCACGCAAACACCCACCTTCTTGTAACGGTGATCTTAGCTGCAGTTGACGCTCAACTAGGTTATCCGCCGTTTATATCGATTCTGCAATGCACGCGTGCTGCCGAAATACGAGCAACGTAATATTACTGAGGACAAGAGGGAAGTATGGGTCTTAATCATTCAGAAGGAGAGAGAGATAGGCGACAGAGACCATTGTATAAAGGCCTGAGAAATGTTACAAACTTTCTGAACTTTGCTCTGGACAACTCATATGTGTGTTCCTATCCCTTTTCCTTATATCTGTTTCTGTATATATGAGCATATATATATATATATATATATATATATATATATATATATATACATATTATAATATATATTATATATATATATTATATATATATATTATATATATATATATATTATTATATATATTATTATATATATATATATATATATATATTATATATATACATACACGTGGGTCGCGGTAGTCCAGTGGGTAGAGCGTTGCACTGCTGACCGGTGGGTCCCGGGTTCGATTCCCGGGCAAGACACTCTGGGCACCTGCAGCTCCACTCAAGCTAAGTGATTTTTCGGGTACCAGGTCTTCCTGGAAAACCATGACCGGCACAGGGAAAGGAACATCCCCTACCCTGATGTGTGAATTTTCACACGCCGTATAGGGCTTAGTACTGGGTGATCTCTACCTTCACCTACCAAACCGACCTTAGGGATGATTACTGTGTTTATGGTTTATAGATATATATTTATATATACATACACACACACCCACAAACACACACATATGCACCATTTGGACGGCACAATAGAACAAAAATGAAATAATTAACAATTATAAGGACACATTTCAGAAAGTTAAAGCTTTTATCCTTCTCTGAGGTCTCCTCCAGGTCAGACTCATTGTGTTTTCGTACTCTATTGTGCCGTCCAAATGTTATGTTACTCTCGTGAGTGCTCTACATCAATCGACCAGAATCTGACGATGACGGTCGTGTCGTCGAAACTACACATGTCCTTTCTTTGTGTTTCTATGTTTTAAAAATATACATCAGTGTTTTTATATATTTATGCGTCGACGAAGAGCGTTCTATTCCGAATATATTTATACTCACACACACAAACACACATATACATATATATTTGTGTGTGTGTGTGTATAAATGTGTATATATAACATTCCCGCGGAACTATTGAAATGTTTAGGAAAATGTTGGAGCAAGAGACAACATGGGCTGATTCGTAGTATCTATGAGGAAGGAATCTGGCCGGAAGACTTTGTGAGATCAGTTTTAGTTCCTATTCCGAAAAAGTTAAAGGATACATCATGTGAGGACTACAGGACGATACGTTTGATACCCCACGCAGCTAAAGTTGTTCTCGGGATCATAAACAATAGGATAGAGAGCAGGGCAAAAGATTACTTAGGGGATGATTAGTTCGGGTTAAGGAAGAGCAGAGGTACGCGTGATGCCATTGCAGCAATGAGATTATTAATCGAGAGGAATATCGCATGCAACCAGGAGGTATTTGCCTGTTTCGTAGATTTCGAAAAAGCATTTGATTGAGTTAATTGGGAAAAACTAACGAGTATATTGCAGAAAATGGGAATAGATTGGAGGGAAAGGAGGCTAATCCGCAACCTGTACTTGTCTCAGACTGCTCAGGTGCGAGCGGGGAACGGGGAGTCCGGATGGGCAGTGTCAGGAAGAGGTGTGAGGCAGGGTTGCCCACTATCACCGTTACTGCTCAACCTGTATGCAGAGGAAATGATTAAAGAGGCATGGGAAGAACTGGAGGTAGGAATGAAAGTGGGCGGGGAATTCGTAAAATCGGTTAGGTTTGCTGATGACCAAGCTTTAGTTTATCAGTCAGCCAAGGGGTTGCAAGCATTGCTGATTGAATTGGAAATTCAGTGCGACAGGTATGGGATGAGAATAAATATTAATAAAACAAAGGTAAAGCGATTTTCTAGAAAGAAAAAGGCTAAGCTAAACATTGAAATAGGAGGGCAAAAACTAGAGCAGGTAGAACAGTTTACGTATCTCGGTAGTGTTTTTGACCAACACGGTCAAAGTAGTAGGGACGTAAGGAGAAGAATTGCGCTAGGCAAAGAGGCTTTCACAAGGAGATGGGAGTTGATGACGGGGACGTTGAGTAAGGATATTAAGAAAAGACTCGTAATAACTTTGATATGAAGCGTAGCTATTGCGCTATGTACGGCGCGGAAACGTGGTCATTGAAGCAGGAGGATAGACGTAGATTGGAGGCTTTTGAAATGTGGGTGTGGAGAAGAATGGAGAAGGTGAAATGGACTGAGAAGTAAACAAACGAGGATGTTCTTGATATGGTGGGGGAAGAGAGGGGTTTGTTGGGAGAAATCATATGGAGGCAGGAAAAGTGGATGAAAGGGGTATTGTCCGGCAGTGGGATGTTGAAGACTGTAATTGAGGGGAGAATGTTAGGCAAACGAGGAAAGGGAAGGAACAGGATAGGGATGTTGGACGGGATGAAGGGAGGAAGAAAGTACTCAGAGATGAAGAGGGACCTGATATTGAGTAGGATGCTGTATTTTGTGTTTTGTTAGAAGTCACAAAATGTTTTATTTAGTAGCTGTGTCCATCCAAAAACCTACCTTAACCGGTAGATTACCTAATAAACTGATATACATATACATATATAATAATATATACATACATATATATATTTGTATACATACATGTGTTTTTTTCCATACATATATATCCCCTCCCCGGGCTACAACCTTGACGTGGTGGAAGGGCTTGTGCGTTCCGATAACCCCTAGCGCTGTGCTGGCGGGAGTAATAATAATTGCTCCTGGTATGGTCACCCATGCCAGATAGGTCGGAGGTTAGGAGCCAGACGAAAGGTAGTCAACACAGCGTCTGTTCCATAGTGAGGCGGCTGCAATGGCGTCTGACCCCAGTGGGGCGGTCAGAATGTGATGGTGTCACGTCAAAAACACTATTGAGGAAGGCAACGGGAAACCACCTCAATTATCATTCCCAAGGTTTAAATGATGGATAATAATACTTGCATATATACATATATATACGGACATATATATATATATATATCTACATAAAAAACCATAAATACAGCATTTATCCCGAAGGTCGGTTTGATGGGTGATGGTAAAGTTCACCCCGTACTAAGCCTTCGGCTAGTGAAATTCAAACATCAGGGTAGGGGGGCCAGGTCCTTTCCCTGTGCCGGTTATGGTTTCCCAGGAAGATATGGTACCCGAAAAATCACATAGCTTGGGATATAAATATAAATATATATATATATATATATATATATATATATATATATATATATATATATATATATATATATACGTATATACATATATCTATCTATATATATATATACACTACACCGAAAGCAAAATAGAATCAGGTGAGGTTAAATTATATAATGCTGCATAAATGGATACGATGCTATATAGTATTGTTTGAAGGAGTTAAATCGGTCAAAAATAAATTTATACCAGAAATTCATTGCTAAAATCATGAGGTCAATCTCACACTTATGAGACGCATACGAAATGCTATTTTACGGGTCGCCAAAAATGTTTGGTGAGGAATGGAAGTTCATATCTCTCGATTGAATGAGCATTACAGAATAACAGAAAGGTACCTCGCTCTGATTGTCATCGTTAAAAAAAAGGAAGGGGGTCTTGATTTGGACACTCCGTATGGAACACGGGGAAATAAAGACATCACGATTTGGGGAGAGAGGAATGGTTTGGTACGTCACCGGCCCTGTCTTACACAGCCGACTGCTCAAATCCGTGAGGCGTCCAATCTCGAAGGGTGTATGTAGTACACACACAAAACATAGAAATCTACGTAGAAGGAAGGACGGAACATCTAAACAGACAGCATCTCCACACACTCATTCTACGAAAGACGATTGGAACTCGACAAGCGTGTTTCACTAAAGGGAACGAACATTCTTCAATCTAACTTATGACTATGGCTCTAAGTCGAAGCGCATTTAGTACACGTGGTATGTTGTTGAGCCTGAGACGATTTTTTTCCCAACCACGAATGGGATGGCTTCCGGCGTGCGGGTGAATACGTGTTTTTCTTCACACACATGCATACAATTTACATGCACACATTTTCTGAATTTGTTTATCTTTCAAGTAAAGTCCTTAATTTTTTATGAACTGCACCACTCAGACACGACCAGTATGTTCTTCGGAACATTTCGAGGAATCTGTGATGTAAATCTTGCAAACGCGTTTCATTTTTCTTAAGATAATCAGAGAAATCTCGGACACGTGGTCTACCTTCCTTCTAAAGTTCGAAAAGTGATGATAAATGCACATCAAACAGGAAATAATAACAATGTCTCTCGCCATGAGCACCTTAAGCGAATTCAAAATACATCCTGTCAGGAAATACTTCACGAAAGCGATGAAAGATATTTTTACCAAATTTCGCAGTTGAATTTTGTCTCTACTGCAGGGCTTATATAATATAGCCTGCAGGTTTATCATTTGAATGAAAGCGTTGCGAGCCCGATTGAGGGAAACAAGCTAACTAACTCATCCCTCTGGTTATTTTGTTTCTATCGTGGACGATGTCAACCCAAAGTATCTCATCTGCATTAAGTGCCAAGTATATCTCGGGATTTAAAACCAAAGGCGATAATAATTAGGATTTTTGAAGAATTTTTGGCCATTTTCGTAAGAATTTCTCGCTAACATAAGCGACTCTATTAATATATTGTGTTTCTAATCCTCATTTATCATTCCATGAAATCCCTTCGAAATTCCCGTCACACGGAGCACCAAAATACTGATATCCATTCCATAGTTACGCGCGACTGGTGTGACGATGGATGCATTAGTTTCACACACCTTCGACGCTTTGATCTTAAGCTTATTCATGCCATTTTTGGACAATATAATGAATATTCTGCCGTCATCATTTTTTTAAACTGTTACTCTTGCCTCACTGGCAGCGAGTGGCGTTTGATCGAGTCAAGTTAGTAGTTTAAATTTATCTCTTGACACCGAAAATAGATTGGGAGTTAGACATGCAATATTTTCATTTTAACAATTGCCAAGGAACGTAAGCGAAATGCTTACGAAACCGCTAAACAAAGTAAGAATACCAGTAAAATTACTCGTCCGCAACCTTCGTAATTTCACAATGTACTGCAGGCGTTTAAATTTCACGATTAGGAGTAGTTAAATAATATCGTGATAAGAATATTTAATTTTTAGATTTGTGGCGAGACTTTACCTAACAATGTGCTGTGACATAGTCAGCGTCTTATTGTCAAGACCATTTCCTGGTTAACTTCTCTGTTCTCCATGGAGTCACAAGCGTGGCCAAAAGCGTTGGCTTAAACGTTCGCCACGAGAATCTGAATCTCCTCGCAACTCTTATCTAATTGGATCGCTGAAAGATAGAATGAGCTTGCTTACCACACGTATTTCTCGATCACTTTCAGGATGAATGGTTTCGTGGTTTTGGCTTTCTTTCAAATCATCGATAAAAATATTTTTTTTTGGATTCCGCGATCAAATCAATTCCGAAGGGCGCCCACATATGCCCTTTCATGGAAGCATTCGGCTCTTAAAAATGTTCCTTCCGTGCCAATACGTACACAGTTGGTCGAAAGCGATTGCATCTTGACGATTTGCAATCTTGTCACTTTGATTCCCGAAGACTCCGTATGCTAATCTCATTGGGAATGTATTGATTGGCAATGAAAAGTTAATTATGGACGCGGGATTCGTGTCCCAAAACCTTTCACGGTTGAAACTATTTAAAAAAAAGGGTCTAATACATGAAATGTACATTGCACATCATCTTTAACAATTATTTAGTTCCTCAGGAAAGTCCAAATGAATAGAAACCTTTCAGATCGAACAGAAGGATGAAGCTGCTATCTTTATTATTAATATACAATGTTAGGTACTTATTATGTGCCACTGCATTGATGCAATGGAATACATTTTCGCCCTCACACTTCCGGGCCTTGAGAGCAGTGAGGTGTAGTGAAAACATTGGCGGATGAAGGAAACATAGATCCCCATACAACCTGCCGATGAGATGAACATTCCCCTCCCAAGCACGTTTAATTAGTGGGCACCACTGTATGGCCTCAATACCCATTCTCCGCGGGGATTTGACGCGGTGCAACAAAGCGTTAACTGCAGGGCAGTCCGCCTGAGATCATGTTTGGACTCAAAGCCGGGAGAGGGGCTTACCGTCCGACGGGGAAGGATAGCATCGCCATTACTCTTGATATTATTATTCCTGAACACCTTCCTGTTCATCAATTTGTTGGGAGGAATCATTTCATCCATTTTGAAAGCCTTAAAAGGGGTGGAGGCTAACAATTTCCGTTGAAGTCCAAGCACCACAGGCATGACATTTCAAATAGATGAAGAGTTTATTTTTGTTACATTGATATTGCTTAGTCCTCAGATAAGAGGGCTCAAATTGTTGTGTTGGAGTGAAGACAATGAATTTCCTGGAATTCGATTCGGAAGACTGCCATTAAGAGCTGATATTGAGTCTAATGTTGCCGTGAAAAGTTTGAATAATGACACGTCTTACGTTGTGGGCTCAACTTACAACGCAAGTGTTGCAGTAGCTCCATTAAAAACCGAGGAATTACCTCACACCTTGATGAATGCCGAGTGAAATTTGTTGAGACGCCATAGACCACACGGCTTGGCCACCAAGCTCTGCCTCCGAGCCCTCCCCTCTCCGGAGTGGAACCGCACCACCAAGGGGTGCCGCCCCTTCAGCCAGCCGAATCAACAGAAATCATTCGCGGCGTGCTTAACAGCGAAGATCTTTGTGCTTTTGTCCGCGCCGAAGCTCTCGGCAAGCTCGAGTCGTTGGAATTCTCGCCATAGAGTTTAACGAGTGAGATAAGCGATTAATTTGCTCTCCCAGACAGATATACATAGAATTCGTGACGCGACCGTCGAACAGGGGTCAAGTCTATCAGCCATTCGTACAAACTAAATACCCTCAGTGAACTGAAGTGGGTCGTGTTGCTTTCTCAAGATCTCCCACTACCTTTCCCTCTAAAAATCACCCCACTCCAGCCATCTGCATTGGTGGCAAAAAATCATTCTGCTTAATTATGGGACAGACCCTGTAACTTAAAGTTTTGGTTTAAGTGGCATCATCGCCGGAGTTCGCCTACCGTGCGAGACAAATACACTTCCTCCATCGCAAATATACCTGCTCCTACTCCCGCCACGACTTGATTCACAGTGAAATCGATTTTCCAAGGTTTGCACAAAGACCCAGTTAGTTGTGCGACCCCTGTTTATTCTGGGTTCTGAGGAATCCACATACACGTTCCCTCTTTTTAGATGAGGTGTTTGATGATTTTTTATTCACCACCACACACACAAGTATATGGTTTTTGGGACAAAAAGGTGGATTTGACGAGCCAATGCTCCGGCAGCATTAAATTCAATCAGAAGAGAAGTATTCCGTGTCCGATGTGTCCGGACCAATAGTAATCGGAACCGGCTCAAGCGTGGCCATCACAATACTACTACTTTCTCCCTTGGAGCGCCCTTTCACACTTATCAGTGGTCGATGAATGGTGATTTCAACATATTGTATTAAAGATATTACTATACAAGTATTGCGAGTTGCTTCGAGGTTGAGCGAAAGCATAAGTGGCATGGAACTTGCGTGGCACCATTTTTTTTCAATTACATTCTAACGAGTGGAATGTGGCCGTTTGTAACTTTGGGCCATCATTCTTTGATTGCTGTTCCTCATGCATGGCGTTCCTTCACGCTGGTCGAAACAACACGCTGGATGAATTCAATCCACTGAATAGATTAAAACAATCAAGTCGAACGTTGTTTTTAGGTTGAGGTTTATGCATCCAAAGTTAAATCTATCCTCCCCTTCCACGGTTCGGTCTTTAAACTTCATGTGCTACCCTCTTGTTCCATTTAAAAGCAGCATCGAAACCCCACAGATGTTACAAAATGTTTCCACCATGTGAGATTCCGATGAAATCGACGATAGAATAGAAAAGCGCCCTTCGGTCATTTTGCACTTTGAGAGTTAAGAGACTGATTCCTCCGGCACCATCGCGCATGGCTGCCAACCCATCCGTCCGCCAACGACGCGAGCGGGGACGACAGGCGGGGAGAAGTCATCGGCGTCCGAGGAGGAAACGTCGTTTGACTCAGCTCTGCCCTAATTTATTTGATTCGCCAGCGGGGTGGAGTTGCCCTGACACAGAGAACACGAGACGCATACCAACCAGGCGTGTCCCCCAATGGTCTCTCTGCTTCTTGAAACAAATACTACCTTTTTTCATGGTTGATATTCACAAGGAATTGTCGCTAATTATTACCCTTCATCACTTTATCTTCAAGCTCGTTATCACTGCACAGATGTTTCCTGAAGTACCTCCGACAATTCTCATATCGTGCGAACTATATAATTACAAATAAATTTTTATGTAATGTAAGACTTCATTCCAACTTAGCACCAATTGTACGTTATTGATCCAATTGCTCCCAAAACGTTTCATGTGTATGTAGAAATTTTGAGGGCATTCAATTGTTCTCTTCGGGGTCACTGTCTCTCTCAGACCTTTGCGAATGCCCACATATGTACCCTAACTGGGAATGCATATATGTGTGTATTGTGTGTATATATATATACACACACATGCATGTTTGGGATGACTTTTAAGAGCTCGTGCCCTAGTTCCCCCCGGGTCTCCCCCGTCCAGGGGAGAGAGGTGTGTCTCGGTGGCGCCCTTCCGATCCTCCTGCCCCCTCCCCCACATGGATGACCACACTTCTCGTCTCCTCGTGGTCCCGGCCTCGCCCGCACCACGGCGGAGGAAGAGCGCCTCGAGGGGGCGATTAGGAGCTCCTAGGGATGTCGGACCTCAAGGTGGTGCCGCCTCTGAAGCAGAAGGAGGTCAGGAGGCGCGTGAGGAGGCCCCTGGCCCTCGAGTGCCACGGCAGGGGGCCGCCGATCCCGCGAGGGGGCGGCGCTGCCTTCCTCCCATCATCCACTCCGGCACCTGAGCAGGGGGAGAGAGAATCATGGACTTGGAATCAATCGGGTACTACGCTACGTGTGCCATTAAAAAAACCCATTAGTTTTCACTTATGCTTTTAAAAAATCTTCGTGAAGACTAAAACGTTTTCCATTCTATCACCAAGTTGAGATTTCATTACGTTGACTCTGAAACCACTTAGTAATACATTCGCTTAGTAGATGAGTCAGGTTTTTGAATTAAGGAGGAGACGAGGTGGCATTTTCAAATTGTATTAAAAACAACATTCGCCATTGACCGAGTTTGAACCCGGGTCACTCGAGGTCCGGCCGAGTGCTTCAGCCAGGTAAGCTACCAAGGCGCTATCATCGTTCTCATACACTCCGATTTATTTTTCAGTGTAAGAGAACGCCTGGGTAGTTTTACCTGGCCAAAGCACTTGGTCGAACATCAAAAGATTTGGGTTCGAATCCCGGTCAAGGTGAATGATTTTTTAACACTTTGGAAATGTTGCATTGTAGCGCGCATTATCGGATGACTCCGTTTAAAGTTAACCTTGCGGCAACTTCCGCTGTCTCTTATAGTTTAGGAGAAGAAATATTATTCTTTCTAAATCCAAAATTTTCATTTCCAAGCCATTGTCATAGCATATTTCCATTTGAAAATTAACAGGCATATTACGAGATATATCCTCGCATCGGTATGCGTTACTATATATATATATATATATATATATATATATATATATATATATATATATATATATATATATATATATATATATATATATATATTCAGATGTAGATTTTTAAACCATAGAAACACAAAGAAAGGACACTCACATATGTAGTTTACCTCCCGGGTTGAACCAAGCCCACTGAATGCATCATATAGCTGCCTACATATCCCCTCCCATCCCCTTGTTCATTTCCTATTGGTCCCTCACCTCTCCCCCGCACATGTCCTCTCCGCTCTTCCCCGAGAACGGCATTCTGAAGACGACGGCCTTGCCGTCGAAACGTCAAAACTAAATATATAGTATGAGTGTCCTTTCTTTGTTTCGAATTGCGTTTCCAATTGTTTCTCTATGATACATAATTTTTTAGCATGCTAGACAATCTTTTTACGCAAATACCAAACATTTTTTAAACACCCTCGATTAATTTAAATCATACATTTTTCCTGAAGGTTGTGACTAAAATCAAACGTTTTATCAAAATCCGTTTCCGAACCGTAGTTTCAGGCTTTACTTTGCGGCAAATTTCCGTGATTACTGAAAATTGTGATTTCCACTTTACTATTATTTTATTCGCGTGACCCGGGTTTTGAACTTACAGACTAAACTGAATGGGGATCCCGTTTAGTTTAGTTCTTTTAGAAGCCTCGACCACAGGCTATTTGCATTAACTCTTGAGGAGCTAATTTTTCCAATCTCCGCTCTCAGACTCGCACACCCTTTCAAACGATACGACCTCCCTCTGTTTTTCGCGGCGTCCCTCGATTTACCGAATCACAAACAAATGAATCACAATGCGACCTCCGCCTCAAGTACGAGTATGAAAAAATGAGCCTCACTCACCTGAATCAGCCTCGGCCCTCGCGCCCTGCAAGAAAAAGGAGGAATTTCATTAGTCACGTACTGATTACAGCATACCACCCACGTCACCAATAAACGTTCAAGTCGGATATTGTTATACTCTAGTCGAATATGGTCTTATATATTCTAGTCTGGTATCATAGTTTCTAGTGTCAATTGCGATGTAAGAAAAAGAAAAACTGCAGCGAACAAAATTTTAATTTTCTTACTGATGTATCTTTTGAAGCGGCATCATTTACTCTTTACACGATTATTATTCAACGTTCACACAACGATCCCATACAGTTTCAGCGAATTCATGGAAAATTTATTGAATTGACTTGTCAACCACGGTTCATTTTCAAAATTAAAGCCCAAAATATTGACATGGGGCTCATCCAAGTTTTTATGCAAATAACAATGAATGAGATTCATTTAGAGTTTTGAAACTTAAAAATATTATTTAAGAATTTATATCTGAGAGTTTTTGATGTTAATGTTAGCGTATTTTCACAGGTTTTTTTGAAACTGCTTATAGAGTACCGTATTGGTCCATCGTATATAAATATAATACTCACTTCATATGCACCAACCAGGATCAGGAGGCATTATCTATATATTACAAATTACATAAGATCGTTATCATAGTTTCCAGCAGAAAATCACGTGTGTAGATAGTAAAAATAAAACGGGAATGTGAAATCTTCACAACACCCATTTTTTATCAATCTGGCACTAATTTATGAAACTTTATCGAATTATTCATTGATATTTCTAAAAAAATTGCATAGTAGCCCACCTTCCCCCCTGTTGGCGGGATTGATAAAGCATTAGAAATCTATAGTATTTCCATTTGATTTGAAAAGCGACTCACTCAGTACACAAAATTTCCCAGTGTCCAATGGAATAAATGAAACGTATTTCACAGAATATAGTTGAGGGCGGTGGCAATCAATGGACGAAGTGTACGGATTTATAAGCAAAGATGGGCCACGATATTTGAATGCAAGCAAAACTCAAGTATTCAAGGAGAAGGACGAAATATGAGCAGAAGTGAATACAGGGGTCGTGCGAGGGAGAAGTCGTCGTGATCAAAGGTACATCGAAACACCTCGGGGATTATGGAGTGAATGGGGGCGGAAAGCCTCTTTCTCGGTGGGGACCGCCATCCCACTTCATAATCCAGGATAACCTATAAGACATCATCGTCGGAGATGCTGCTGAAAATAATTACCTGCGCTGCAGGATTCCGCACGAAATTCCAAGGTTGATGCGTAGGTGATACTTTAGAGGGAAAGACGACCCTGTGAGCCCCTCGGGATATTTCGAATCTGAGATTTGTTAGTGTAGAATGTAAGTCAACATCAACTCCCGAAGCTATAAATAGCCAAAAAATGTTAAACTTATCTAAAATGACATATATTTGAATTTGTTTCATCACATTAAAAAGATAATAATTCAAAGATTGCTGAGCGCATTGGATAGCGCAGTGCAATAGGCACGGGATGAAAATAAATATAAACAAGACAAAAGGTCGCAGGGTTTGCGAGAAAATGGAAATCTTGCTAAGAAATATAAATAAGAGTTCACAAACTAGAGCAGATGGAACAATTCAATCTCGAAAGTGTTTTAGACCAAAATGATCACCATAAGACGAAGAAAATTTTCAGTGGGCAAAGAAGTTCTTACAAGGAGGAAGTAATTGATGGCAGGTGCTAAGTATGTTAAGAAAAGGCTTTAATATGAGGGTAGGAAGGAAGTATGCGGAATTGAAGACAGGCTCATTGCAGAGTGGTATATCAGGCTTTGTTTTGTTAGGAGAGGCAAGAAAAGACATCCACGTGCCATTTTATAGGCTGCACCCGTTTAAAAAATCTTCCTCAACTGTTGGAACACTAATTTTGATAATTATAAAAAAAAGAGACTCGAGGACCACAATAATAACTTCAATGTTACCACGCATTGACGATGCGTATATGAATTCAAAAATAAACTTGAAATGAAACTCTTTGGCAGGATTACTTTCCCAGTACGAATCTCCTGCATTTAATCAACAAGACCGAATACTATAACAGACGTTATTTTGTGAAAAACATGTTGGTTTTAAAATAGAAGTTCCCTTATCTTAAGGTTTCTTGAGCATAGCTAAGAAATTACTTTAGCATTATAGTAAAATTTACCACAGACGCTGGTATCAAATATACTCCTAAAAACTATGGAAAAACTTAATTTTACGTATTTCCTATATGCATCCAAAGCACTTTAAGTGGTCTACGCGCTGTTTTCGAGTAGACTAAGACAATATTACATTACGCACAGACTAACGCCACTGACCTCCACACAAGAAATGTAAAGACACACGTCCCTATCATTGAAACATTAGCTAACACGCTTGCATCATAGCATCCAGTCATTTTTACGCTCCAAAGGTCCACTTGACACGAATTTAAATAACGCGATAAAGATATTATATATTCCCAGTGAAAGTTCATTTGATGAGCAACCAGTGCAGCCTTCGACCGTCAGATGACGCTCCTCGCACACTAGTTTCATGTTTCCATATTTTATTAGTTAATCTACCGGTTAAGGCAGGTTTTTGGATGGAAACAACAAACAAATACATATTTTTTATCTCCTAACAAAACATAACCCAACATCCTACTCTACAATTAGTCCCTCTTCATCTCTGTGTACTTCCTTCTTCCCGTCCAACATCCCTATTCTGCTCCTTCCCTTTCCCCGTTTGCCTAATATTCTCCCCTCTATTACAGTCTTCAACATCCCGCTGCCAGTCAATACCCCCTTCATCCATTTCTCATCTGCCTCCATAGGATTTTCTACCAACAAACCGCTCTCTTCGCCCACCATACCAAGTACTTCCTCAATTGTTTTCTTCTCGGTCCATTTCACCTTCTCCATTCTTCTCCACACCCACATTTCGTCCAGGTAAACTGTGGAACTATCCTCAACAAGTGTAGGAAATT
Organism: Hetaerina americana; assembly: GCF_022747635.1. Lineage (NCBI taxonomy): Eukaryota > Metazoa > Arthropoda > Insecta > Odonata > Calopterygidae > Hetaerina > Hetaerina americana. The sequence continues at coordinate 4,988,172 of NW_027287205.1, forward strand.
TGAGACTGTAGTAGATGCTTGTAATCCCAACATCATAATTGGCACAGAATCTTGGCTTAACGATAGCATTACATCGGCCGAAATTTTTCCGTCAAATTATAATGTCTATCGAAGGGATCGAGGTGGGAGGGGCGGAGGAGTATTCATTTGTGTTTGTAGCAACATAATAAGCTTTTTAGATTGGCAACAAAGTAACTGTGAGATGATGTGTGCAAGGATACGAGAAGCAGAAAGTAGCAAATGGTTAAAAATAATTGCTCTCTATAGAAGTCTATGACTATTGTTCTGAAAACCCCCAAGTTAACATCATCATAGCCGGGGATTTAAACCTTTCAGAAATAGGGGGGGCGGCAAAACAGCGGGTGGCGGGCAGGCACAAGATCTGGTAAATCGCCCCATTAATGAAGAAGGGTTTATTTACCCAGGTAGTAAATAAACCCACTAGGGGAGAAAATACCGTCGAAGTTTTACTATTTAGATCTCCAAACCCTATCCTTAGTATAGATGTCTTTCAAGGAATAAGTGGTCACGCAGCAGTGTTTGTTCAAATGGACTGGTATACATCAACAAAAGGTATGGGGGATGAAAAGAAAATTTGGCAATATACCCGGGCAGATGGGGAAGGGTTCCAGGAATTTTTAAGGGGCAAGTTTCCTGGATGGGCAGCTAGTGGAGCGACCGTGGAGAAAATATGGGAAACATTCAAAGAAATAATTCTTGAAGGACAAATGAAGTATGTTCCCATAAAAAATGTTGAAACAGAACATGGATCCGGAGTACTTCAACAAAACCATAAAAAACTAAAGAGAGCGGTAAGAAAGGCACACAGATTAAAGAATGAAAGTAAAGAAATGTCACACCATTACAGGACCTTGGTCCGGAACCTAAACAGGGAAAAGAAGGAGGCAAAGGAAAAATTTCTTATCAATGCAATTTCGAAAGACAATGCAACGAAATTTTATAAATACATGAGAACGAGGTAAGATAACAGGGAACGCGTGAATATATTAAAAACTAAGGAAAAGGGTATTGTAACAGACACTGTAGAAATAGCAAATATGTTCAACTCCTGCTTTACGGATGTTTTTCGGGGAATAGAAAACAAAAAGGAAAATAAGGCTTGCCTAAATTGCTCCGAAACGACAGAGAACTTCATCAGCATAACAGCACCAAATAGCTCACTGCCTTCGACAAACAGTATTATCGTAGAGAACTCATATTTTGTGAAAAAAAATAAGGAGGATGAGGAAAAATAAGTCAGTGGGACCGGATAATATCTCAATTGACATTCTAAAACTGGGTGATACCGCAATAGCTTTGTACCTGAGTCATCTATTCAAAGTAACTTTAAATAATGATGCCTCGCCCAATGATTGGAACAAAGCAAATATTACACCAATTTTCAAGAAAGGGGATAAAACAATAGCCAACAATTATAGACCGGTAAGCATAACCTCAGTTGTTTGCAAAATAATCGAAAAAAAGAATCGCTGAATACATTCGGGAATGTTGGACAAGTGACAGATGGCTATTCAAACACCAACATGGGCTTAGAACGGGATACTCGTGTGAAACGCAGCTTTTGGCATTAAGCCAATATATCGGCGACGCAATAGAGGAAGGAAAGGATGTGGATGCATTAATTGTTGATTTTTCGGCATCTTTTGACTGAGTGCCTCACGATAAAGTATTGTTAAAGTTGGATTCGTTACCATTGGACTTGAGGGTAAAACAATGGATAAAAAATTTCCTTAAAGACAGAACTCAAAAAGTAAAATTAGGGGATACATTTTCAAATGAGGCGAGCGTTTTAGCATGAGTTCCACAAGGCAGTGTTTTAGGGCCATTACTCTTCCTAATTTACGTAAACGATCTACCTAACAATTTACATCCCCAAATAAGACTCTTTGCTAATGATTGCATTATATACAGACGGATAGAGCATGTAAATGACCACGTAATACTACAAAATGACATCGATCGCCTTGGTGACTGGGTGACAAATAATAATATGGGCGTTAATATAAGTAAAAGTAAGCACAAATTTTTCAAATAAAAAGAATGCAGAAAAGGAAATTTACACCCTCTTTGGAGAAAGAATCCCATGTACCAGTCAATGCAAATATTTAGGCATTTATTTAACTAGGGATCCATATGAGGTGGGACATATTAAAAAGATAGAAAAAGTTCAAAGAAAGGCAGCAAGATATGTACTCGGAAGGTACAAAAGAACAGATAGTGCCACAGAAATGTTAGAGTTTGAGAATCTCTGAAATGGGAGAGTTTGAAAAATAGAAGGAAAAGGAGTAGGATAGGCGCGATGTATAGAATTGTTAAAAAGGACAAAGTGTGGGAAGATTTATGGCAAGGGATAGAAAAGCCTAACTTTAAGGGGAAAATGACCATAATTTCAAAATAAAAATAAGGACTCAAAAAACAGATAAGAAACAATACTCTTTTTTAAATAGAACTATTATTGATTGGAACCAGCTGCCTGGAGGTTTGTTTGAGCCCTTTCCATCCAATTTTAGAAGTTTTAAGTATGAATGTAAAGCAGCCACTGGGTAATAAACTTCATTGTAGTTATGTAAATATTGTTTGTATGTGATGTGGAAGTTTGTTTGTATGTGATGTAGAAGTTTGTTTGTATATGATGTGGAAGTATCAATGTATGTAAAATATTTTGTCTCTTATCTGTTTTGATATGTGTCCGTATGTAATTTTCGTTGTAAGAGATAACTCTGACCAAACTTGACCGTTGCCACCAGGAAAATCGCCTAATTGCAACGTAATTGTGTAAATAAAATAAAAATTTCAAAAGCCTCCAGTCTACGTCTATCCTCCTGCTTCAATGACCACGTTTCCGCGCCGTACATAACTACGCTCCATATCAAAGTTTTTACGAGTCTTTTCTTAATATCCTTACTCAACGTCCCCGTCATCAACTCCCTTCTCCTTGTGAAAGCCTCTTTGCCTAGCGCAATTCTTCTCCTTACGTCCCTACTTCTTTGACCTTGTTGGTCAAAAGCACTTCCTTGATCCGTAAACTATTCTACCTGCTCTAGTATTTGCCCTCCTATCTTAAAGCTAAGCTTAGCCTTTGCCTTTCTCTTTCTGAAGAACCGCATAACATTTGTTTTTTAAATTTGGATTCTCATCCCATATATATCGCAATGAATTCATAGCCTTTCTGAATTCAAATAAACAATGAAGAACATAATGGACTAGTTTTTTAAACTAGCGACTGAGTGCGTAGGCTTTGAATGACAATTTCCAATTTGAGCGAAAATGATAATTATTCTGGGAATGATGAATGCAATTGACTTTCTCGAAGACGCAAGCGTGGAAAATGGCGCCGGAGACTGCCGATGGAAAACTAAATCGTAAATCCGATTTACCAGATTTACGGAACTCGCGAACGCACCGAATTCAAAAGCGCTAGTGGACTCCTCGTCGCGATACTCTTAGGCAAATTTATGCGCATAAGCCACGCCTTGACGACCGTATTGAAAGTTGAGCGAAAGCATTACCTCAGCAGGAGCAATCTAACAAATCACTAAAACAACTCCTTTCAAGGTATATATTTATGCTAAGAAATCATATTAATAGTTTCCCCTTGCTTACGAACGTGGTTTGGAGATATATCAGCTCGTATTCCCGGGATTCATAAAAAAACTTCACTTATAGGCTGCAGTAAATAAATTTTTGAATTATTCACTTTAAATAGTAGTCGTTTATGTAGTTGACGAAGGGTTTAATTGAAGAAGCGACCTTATGGTCTCCATTTTGTCCTAATTAAGACCTTTACCTATCTGAAGCTAAGCTCTGGGTACTAAAAAGCTGCGGTGTGAAGGGTAAACCATTTACCTGCTGGTTCGGTTATGGGGTTTCCCGATGATGAACAATTTCAGTTTCCAAGTAACCGCGTCGCCATGGCCCGCAAGATAGTATCACAGCAATAGGATTTTCCCTCCGTAGTAGTAGTAGTTTTGAGGGGAGGCGACCGACAGCTAAGGTCATTTGCGCCATAGGGGATGGACAGGAAAGGATGAAGGGTGGAGAGAAACCCGGCGTCGGCATTAGCCTACTCTTTACGAAAGGCGCCAAGGGGTCCGCAGTTTAACGTCCCATCCGACGGACGGCGTACTCCCTCAAAGTGCCCTCCACAAAGCACCTCAAGTAGGGATCGAGATACCTCTGAAAAATATTCAACACCGCCGGGATTAGAACCCGCGCCCTCAGGGTGGGAAGCCAGTACGTTAGCCCCCGCACCATCTCGATCCCCCATTTTCCCTCCGTTTGTGCCCACATTTGATGCATCGTATTAAATCATCAATTTATATCGTATCAAATGGATTTCAGTCATTTTATGGAATTTTAAAATAGCTAATATTTCCATAATTTTTACAAGAAACCTCCTTTTAATGCTTCTGGGTAAAAACATAAGGTATTTAGAAGGCATTTCATTCATTTTCAAAGTTTTGAAAATGTCTCGATTTTCCATTAAATCTAGCCCTTCGGCTTCAAGACGAAATTTTAAATCGTAATAAAGAGACCTCAATCGTTTCTAGAGTGCTGAAAAGTGCGCCTTATTCTAAAATAACCGCAAAATAACTCCAGGTGATCTTAGCGCTAATACCGCCAGAATTAATCTTATTGGTCTCAAAAAAGACATAGCTCCAAAACTCTCGTGTGCACCTCTAAACCACCAAATTCACGTGCAATTGTTTACTCCGATACCTAAAAATATCCCTCAGCCGTGAGGCCCTAGTGTTCACCTTTGGCATGCCTGAATGACAAGTGGACTATTTAGAATTGGGTTTGGAGGCCGTGGGAAATTAAGTGGGGCTAGGCCCTCGATATTATGATTAAATAAGGAGATGGAAAAACATCGCCGGGGGTCGCGTGACTCGGTTGACGGTTGCTGCTGGATACAACCGGAGTCAGCGGGCACAATATTCGGAGTGGATGCCATTGGCGAAAAACGTGGAAATGGAAGGATAATCGGCAGGTAGTTATGGCTCGATAGGGATTCATTGTAAGGAACCTTTACACCGTATGGTTCATCATATACTAATAATATAGTTATTATTTGGTATACGAAGGCTGTCCAGGAAGTTATGCTATAAAAACACGCTGTAACAGACACAGAAAATTTATTATTTTCATCTCAAAAATTCACATCCCTACTATTTTTACACAATCTCCAAACAGATACAAAATTTGCCATATCTCTCTGGACTAGTTTTCAAATTCCTTCGGCTTAAAATTCTGACGCCTGAGATCGCAGCCAACCGATGACGGCATCTTTGAAGTTCCTCGTCGAGACGAGCACAAAACATGCAGTAAGTAGCCAAACTTTTCACTCGTGTTTCCATGCAACAGAGTCGTAGAAATCTGCGGCAAAACTTTCTAAAGATTTCAGATATTGTAAAACATCGCTTTTTTGCATACTTTTCGTCAATTTTCGGGAGCAATTTATTGTTCACCACAGACGGGGACGGCCACTTCCGTCTTCATCATCATCATGGACATTTATGTTAACACTCTTGAAAGAACGACAACGCTGTCGCACCGCTCTGATTGTTACTCAACACATTCAATCCGTGCAGAGCACGCATTTCGCTAAGATGAATGCCAGCAGCTTTGAAGTTTTGTCATCAGTAAAAACCTTATCACTGAACGAACTTCACATTTGGTGGGAATTTAAATTGCATTGTTCATTTTGACTCGCCATAGTACACATGCGACAAGGGGCGCGACTTTCCAATTACAGCAGATCGTGGCGTACATGAACATGCATTGCGTGCGCCAATAAAGGGACCATTCGACTCCCTCCACCAATTCTCATGCCACACGAAAACGGAGTTTACCTCCTGGACAGCCCTCGAATAAGTCATGCATTCGCCGAGCGCCAGATATAGAATACACACGCTATCAGGATAAACTTCCCACGCATTTCAGAACGAGGATAATTATCACTATTAGTATACGCATAATGGCTAAGGTAGGTTTTGAAGCACTTCTAAACCTTAAATCCAAATTTATATCGTGCCACCCATGTCCCAAATAAATCCCTCAGCCTCATTGCGATGTTTCTCTCTCATCTATGTCGATATAATGAAACCTATACTATGTTCGATGTAAAAAAATAATATTTAATACATCGAACAAGACACTGACTGGAAAGGAGACGTCACGAGTTAACGATACGTTAACTGAGGAGTGATTAAAAGCGACCAAGGACGTGACAACTTAAAAGAGTTGCCGGCGCAGCTAACTCAACTCAACTTAGTGAACGCTGGAGGGTCCCAAGCCTCGGGATCGCCCTACGCAATCAACGCCGATCCTCAAGGCGGGTGTGAATATCAACCGCGCGCTAAATGGTATTGTACTATTGTTCAGGACGCATCAAGAGAGGCGCCACCACCCTGTGGTTCCTTCCGATGGACACGCTGACTATGGCTTAATGGTAAGATGTTGACATTTAAACGATTTCGATGACCATAAAGAGTGATTCAATTTTTAAGTAATGAGCACGACTATTATATGCATCGCACATTAGTATATTGCGTTCTTTAAGCATGTTCAAGTGTATTCCCAGCGCCGTAAGATCGCTGGCGAAGCGAAAATGAGACCGCGACCTTGAAATTTCTCTAATCTCCAAGCTCCTAACATCCTCGCAGAGGTGGTGACTCGATGATTAGACCCTCATTTCCTACCTTCCGAATATTTACATCGCCCCACCCAAGCGACGATACACGATATAGCCGACTGCACTTCGCCTAGCACTACCGTCATTGCTGGAGAGATTTGAAACATTGGGGGGGGGGGGTGATTTATCCATCGGTGTGCCGCTGCAGTTGACGAAGACTGAAGCGGATTACGTCCGGAATGAAGGAGACGATCTCTTCTTCATCCAAGGTTCCGACTTCTTGGTCGGCCCAAATGGTTACCTTCTTCATCATCGAAGGAAGTATTCCACAAAATTGCGATGCCGGCGACTTCTTTCGACCGTTCGGCGGAAACTACGATTCGAAAAGTGAGAACCGGGGAAGAACTGTAAGACAATTTTTTGGGAGACACACTCCATCGATATCAGTCAAAAAAGGGGTTTATTTTACTACCGAAACAGAGATAATTACAATTTTATAATGTTTCTGATATGAAGTCGTTTTTTGGCAATACCCTTTGTATTTTTTTCAACCAGAATTTTCATTTTTGGATCCCACGATTCGAAACAGAAAAAAACGTTCATACAAACCAGGATTCGAACCGAAGACCTTCTATCTGGACTAATGTGAAGACAACTACTATATCGGTATCATTCGATCGATATCGACGCAGATTATACTTTTATTTTATGCATGCATACATTATATATATTAAGGTAATCCAGTACCAGTTAAGGTAGGTTTCTGGATGGACACAACTACCAAATAAATATTTTATTACTTCTAACAAAACACAAAATCCCGCATCCTACTCTACATCAGGTCCCTCTTCATCTCTGAGTACTTTCTTCCTCCCTTTATCCCGTCCAACATCCCTATCCTGTTCCTGCCCTTTCCTCGTTTGCCTAACATTCTCCCCTCTATTACAGTCTTCAACATCCCACTGCCGGTCAATACCCCCTTCATCCACTTTTCCTGCCTCCATAGGATTCCTCCCAATAAACCCCTCTCTTCGCCCACCATACCAAGTACTTCCTCGTTTGTTTTCTTCTCTGTCCATTTCACCTTCTCTATTCTTCTCCAAACCCACATTTCAAAAGCCTCCAATCTACGTCTATCCTCCTGCTTCAATGACCACGTTTCCGCGCCGTGCATAACTACGCTCCATATCAAAGTTTTTACGAGTCTTTTCTTAACATCCTTACTCATCGTCCCTGTTATCAACTCCCTCCTCCTTGTGAAAGCCTCTTTGCCTAGCGCAATTCTTCTCCTTACGTCCCTACTACTTTGACCGTGTTGGTCCAAAACACTTCCGAGATACGTAAACTGTTCTACCTGCTCTAGTTTTTGCCCTCCTATTTTGATGTTAAGCTTGCCCTTTTTCTTTCTAGAAAATCGCATAACCTCTGTTTATTAATATTGATTCTCATCCCATACCTGTCGCACTGAATTTCCAATTCCCTAAGCAATGCTTGCAATCCCTTAACCTCCAATCTACGCTTATCATCTTGCTTCAACGAGCATATTTCGGCGCCGTAAAAAACCTTGCTCCATATCACGGTTTTAACGAGCCTAGTCTTAACATCCTGAGTGTCGTCAAAGAAGCTTGCACACCTATCCTTGAGGACTTTCCGAAATCCGCCTTCGAGTCATGGAAAGGCCGCTGGCAAAGGTGTGTTGACGCTCAAGGGATGTGCTTGGGAGAATTTTGAGGCATTGTACTATTTTTTGAAATAAATATATTTTTTTGAAACTTTACCAAATACTTTTTAGACAACCAAGTGCGTATATTCTCTCCCCTTATCTTTACTCCCTCGCGTCGCCTGCTTTCGCTTCCTTCCCCAAACACTCTTTGCAATAACAACTGCATAGTTTGCTGCTATCCGTTGGCGAAACATCAAGGATCCAGATCGCGATTTCTGGAATTTTTACCATTTAGTGATATCAGAAATGAATTTTTCAATCGAATAATTTGAGGAGGTAACATTTTTTGGGTTGGGGCACGGTATTTAACCGGTACTTAGGAGATGAGCCTTTCAGAGGGAATAGTACCTTCCAAATACATTCAGCATCGGAGTACTCTTGACGACGATCGGAGACGTATGGAACAGGTGCACTCGTCACGCGATTGTGTAATGGCAGTGGAAGGGAGTGGAGGGGAGGGAGGGAGGGAGGGAGGGAGGGAGGGAGGGAGGGAGAGGGGGTGCGGGGGGAGGGGTGAGTCAGGAGTGAGGGAAAGAGGGGAGGTTAAACGTTGGGTTGAAATGGTCGTGATGCATACCATTTTTTTGGTGACACGCTCGGCGCGCTGAGGTTTACAATAACTGACGTCCTGCCGATTCCACAGCTTGGAGAGCACTGAGACCGATTTTGTATCAAAGCTTAGTGTTCCTCCCACTTACTCCAAGCAATTCGATCCCACTCCACCAATAGGACATGCGTTGGAAATTTAATTGCATTACTTTCGGAACGTACCCTGTACAAACACACGTTCAAGAATTCCATATCGGATGTTAGATACATGACTGAAAGAGACGGGTTTGGATGAGTCAACTCGGAGACCGCATCTCACAATCGCGTGCGTCCGAAAGCATTGATTCTTGAATGTGTTGAGCTGCCGATCGGCGCGGCATAAATCTTCTGACGTTGGCGAGCGGTTCATGATGATATTGTCTTATCAGAAGATTGAAACTTCGCCCGGGATCAAATTTATTCCTATTTGGAATCACAAAAATAACTGCGGAAAATCAAATACAACGCAGGGTTCGAATTTTTTAAATTAAAGAGAATATTTCGATTAATGACGAAAATGTGTCATTTTCCTTTATTCATTTGTGATTTGGTAAATTAATTTTCCAATTAAATACGGTAATATCTCCCATCTGATAAATTTATGAAATAAATTGAGATCCTTTGAAAATCATATGTGAAAGCACTGCATGCAGTCAACTACTGGTCACCATAGGGGTCAAAGGCGTTAGTCTAGAGGTGACCACTCGCTACTGAAGACTTAGCTATGTACAGTATCACCCTGAAATAACAAAATGAGATATTAAATATTAAGTAACACAAACCATGACATAAATAATAGTTCAACTCATTTCCTCAGGTGTTCAATATGTAAAATATCTACCATTCGTATACATTTATATATATTCAATCAACTTGCACAGGAATATTTAAGAATTGTATCTCTTTATTGATCACGTCAACACTAAGATTTCGAGCCAAAAGAACATGCCGCAATTTTCTTGTTTGATTAGGTGCCGGAAGCAGAGGATTTTCTACCTCTGAATGGAAAAAGTTGGGAGAACCAGTACAAAAACATCATGGCTATGCACTTTTTTTGCAACAATTACATAAAAAATGGCAAGAATAAAGATTAGTCTAGACTTAATTAGACTAAAAATAATTAAGGAGTTAAAATCTAAATTAAAGGATAAGTTTGAAAATATAAGACTATTATTACCGGCCTTTGTCTGAACACTGAAGGGTCTAATGTATTACAAACCAGAGAACCAATACAATAATACTCACACACTTCATACTAAACGTCATTCAAATTCATTAAATTTAAGCAGTTTTGATTCATAGCCAGGAGCGACGGTAGAAATTTGAAATTCAAATTAAATGACCGTCCGCAGCGCTTGTAGCGTTAGCGGACGAATAAGATCGGTTTCACCCTTCCAAGTATCGCGAAAGTGGCAATAAATGTTTGCCATGCAACCACCGGAAAGTGCTCGCCCGCCTTCGCAATGCAATCTTACGGAAAATTTCCCATCTTAATGGCGGCGTCAAACTTTAACGAGCAAAGAGCCAAAGGGAGTAACTCCTTTTTTTTACGAGATCATTATTATGCGGCCTTCTGAAAATGTATGTAAATCAATTATCTGCCTGGTTAACTTGCTTAAGAGAAGAGAAACGACCACTTACTCCGGCAAGAGCGCATCGTCCGACAAGAGTCCAAGCGATAAGAGTGATGCACGAAGGAGGAAACAAACAAGGGCCAAGCGCGGCTGTCAATCAGCGCCTTCGGAGCCCTTTGAATTACACATCGACATCGAAAAAAAATTCCCACCAGAAAGTAGTGCGGCGGCAGGAAGTGCAAGCACCACGAAGTGGGAAGGGTGAGTGACAAGGGTAAGGGAGAGGAAGGGAAAAGGGAATTATATTGTTCAAAAACTATCAAATAACGTACAAACATGCGCATTTGCTGGAGAAAGACTTAATTCAAAACAAAGGATTAATTCTTCAGACAAACTAGTTCCTTTTCATACGAAAAAAGGGGGAACCAAAACCAGGTTCCAACTAGGTACGGAACCAAAACCAAATAGGACAGGTCTCCACCAAAAGAAGACAGGTCATGCAGGATTGAAAGCATGCGGTCACGCGGGAAGAAAGAGTTTCGACGACAAAACACACGAGGTTAGTGAGAGTGAATGCAATTGAGTAGAACTAATTATTCCCAATGACGCTGAGGGTGGCAAGTGGAATATTTGCTAGTGAAAACCCTACAATGTCCATCCCGCATTATCCGTCGGAAAAAGGAGTCCAGCTAATTCTGGCATCTTTTCCCAAATTTCGTATACATGATCCAAGCGATCGATGTATGTTGAAGTGCGAAAAATTTGCGAGACCTCGTTGCTGAAACACGCAAATCTGAATTTATTTAGTAAATTACACCTAGCATTGAATCGTCTTTCTTCTAATGATTCCCACCCCAACTCCATGAGCATTGCAGTGACGCTTTTCGTTTTATTGCAACAGTTTTGAACGAAACAAACTGCCCGACGTTGAACCTTCTCGATTTCCCGAATGAGGTCTTTTTCACTCGGACCCCATACGCTACATGCATACTATATTCTAAATGAGGCCTTACAAGGGCGTGGTAACAACGTTCATTGACCTTGGAGTCACTTCCGACAGTGCGTCTAATGCATCTAAACTTTGCATATGCTTGCCTGCAGATTTTATGTATATGGATTACGTATCAGCCCCCTACCACACCTCGCCCCGAAATCCATCCCAACCACCATTCTCCAAGAATTGAAACCACTCGCTCTTGTATCTCTGGGAAATTTTCAGCAAGAGTTTGCTCTACGCTCCGAAAGAGAGCGTTTAGAGAGACTCCGAGAACTTATTCCCTGTGCCCCCTCGTCATGACTTAAGAACTAGCGAAAGAATACTAGGCTACAGTACTTAGTGTAAGAATTCATAGTTACCAGTACCTACGGGACCTTTGGTAATAATCAGTTGATGACAATTAGGAGAAAATCCATACATAGGATACATTTCTCGTTAATTAGGGCCGTGTGCCTCTACTCGACGCTCAGGGCATACACGATGCTATAAATAGCGAGACTATAAACGCAATATGCGATTCGATTTATACCACGTACCGACGTCTTGTTTAATTTTCCCTCATTACAGGTGATAAGCCCAGCGGTATATGCACGTACCAATGGTTGGCATCTCATGGGGCTCTGGGCCATTCGCATCTGCAGCTTCGGGAGGATGCGTGGTAGTTGCAGATTCGGTTCAAAAACAAATTATACATACGACGCTGTCGCGACGCAAACGATCCATCCACGTGTAAGAAAAGTAATTGCAAGATCGTTGACAGGATTTGAAGTTATAAATAAAATTTGATTCCCCTAAGTCGGTAAAATTTTGTGGTTATTCAAAAAGAAATTTTAGACAGCTGCATCAGCCTGTTTTTGCTGAGTAAGTACGCTTATGAGCGGATTAATTACTACGGCAATATAGTTCTATCATCGGACGTACTCGGAAATATTATCTGGTTGAGTTATCACCGGCCTGCTTTTTTGTAAAAAGAATCGTGCAGATGGATTTCGGATGAGAATCTTCAGGCACGACCGAGGTTACGTACGAGGGTACCTAGAAAGTATCTCGGAGTCACCACCAGATGCCAGCGCTAGCGCAACTAGTTTCCCGCGTAGTAATAGGTAATCCTTAATGAGTAAACATGCAACGGACCAGTGCTCTGGGAAGATGGAAAAACTGCGAGATTCGAGCAGTGATTAAATACTTTTTAAAGGCAGGTATGAAAACAAATGATATTCATGCTGACGCGAAAATAAATCTTCATTAAGTGGAACATTTCAAGAGCTTTCGTCACTGTTATATTAATATACGAATTGTTGTCACACTCACCTCAGTCACCTGATTTGCCTCCACCGGATTTCCATCTCTTCCCCCTGAGCTCAATGATTTTCCCCGGTGGACGGAGGGTCTCTCCAAACAATGGACTAATAGCCGAAGTAGACGGGTATTTTAAAGGCCCGAAAGAATCTAATTTTCGAGATGGGATCAAGACTTAGAAACATCATTGGACCAAGGGCATCGGTGTACAGGGGGACTACATTGAAAAATCAAAAAGTTTTAACGTGGTAAGTGGTTTATTTCTATTCCATTCCGAGAACTTTTCTAATTACCCTCGTATATGCCATTCGATGCATTTCCATTCTAATACTATTTCACTTCAAGTTAAATAGTTGATAAGTCGAACACGACGAAGCGTAGTTTTAAATGCGAATAATTGATCGCGACTGAACACTTTATCCTTAAAGATATTTAAGAGCATTTTGGATTTTTTTCCTAGACCGGACAAATAGAACATCCGAAGCCGTTCTCACGTGACGCCAACATTCAATCCTCCAAATGAGCGGTTCGCACTTGAGTCGTGACGTGACGCGACGCGCACATTTCTCCTTCGACTCCAAAGGCGACGCGGAATGAGCATCGTTGGTCGGAGTTGCAAGCAGTGTGTTGGTTGAGGGTACATAAGTCGTGTTAAGAGCGCCCCGTTTTAAGATCCACTCACAGAATGAGCGTGCTAAGGGAGGCGTCGTAAAACTCTGCGGGAATACACTCGAGGTCCGAACTGCCAACTTCCCTTGTTCACGGAGAAATAAATAGATTCCATCATACCTAGATCCTCGCAAACACCCCTCATTCTCTACGCATACACTTCATCAAATTAGAGAATCGCCAGAATGATTTTGTTTCGATTTAAGACACATGGATGAAGAAAAACCCCACTAGTAGACGACAATTCCTTTCAAATTCCAAAAAACTACAAGATATGCCGCGACAGTAACTTTTTTAACGGATTCCAGTCGAGGCGGATAACTTTTACACTCTTGAAATTGTTAAATAATTCCTTTTTTTCGTTTTTCTTACGAAGTTATCTATCCGATATTAAGATACTGAAACGTAGAATTCATACGTGTAACATTCAATGGCAATGCATTCATAAATTCCACAAACTGCATATTCCTTTATTAACGCAGTAGAGGTAACTTTACGTGCTCCACAAGGGAAGTGCTACCTATTTCATTGCATGTCTATGCCAACGACATTAACTTTGTGGTTTATTGTGTGATACCCTTATTTGCCGCCGACGCAGTAGTTTACAGAGATATCCGTAACCCTGAGAATAAAGTAGCTTTGTAGAATATGACCTTCAAGCTATACAAAGTTGGTGAAACACTTGGCAATTGAAATTAAACTTAAAAAAGTGCGCAGTGAGAAATTATCGGAATAGGAGTAGTTCCCTTCCGAACGCCTGCTGCATCGGGAAAACCGACATGGAATACGTAGCCTTAATTAAATACTTAGGCGTTACCCTCAATCACGATCTCTCCTGGGTGGAACACATGCGGGGAATATATATATATGGACAAGCAAACAAAAAACTAGGATTTAATAGAAGAATATTGGGTAAATGTGACGAAAAGGTTAAAGAGAAATGTAATATTTTTCGGTTAAGCCAAATTAAGAATAACATGCTGCTAGTATCGTAAATGGGATCTTCACGAAGTTGTATTGATTGCCGAATAGGATCGCGTGCAGCGTAGAGGAGCTAGATTTTTGAAACGTTGTTACAATAAACTTAGGAGCGTATCCAAAATACTAGAGCAGCTGGGCAGGGGAATCATTCACGGAGGGAAGGTTAAATTACAGATTAAAAAATCGGGCATAAGTTGGAAGGAGGTCTCTTTAGCGGTGATGTTGAAAATGTATTATTTTACCCCCAGCGCACTACGGTAGGAGAGATCATGTCAATAAAATTAGATGAAGTGTAGAACAGATATATCTAAAATGTCCCCACGAACGATAAGGGATCAGAATAACGTCCGACCACGGTAATAGCAGTAGTTTTAGCTTTCAGAGTAGGATAATGCCTGCTCGTCGGCATCAGCCTACTCTTCAAGAAAGGCGCCAAGGGGTCACACAGTTTACAGTCCCATCCGACGGACGGCGCACTCATTCGAAGTACTCTCCACAAAGCACCTCAAGTAGGGATCGCGATACCACTGAGAAATAACAGCCGCCGCTTGGATTCGAACCCAGGCCCTCTCAGTGGGAAGTCAGCACTTCAGCAACCGCACTATCGCGACCCCCTCATCCAACCGCGCTGAATGGGGGGGGGATTATTTTATATCGATCGTACCCCGGTGCTTTATCATCCCTGCGGTGGCTATCAGGGTACCATATAGAAATGGAAATCATACATGTAGAAATAGTAATGAAAACAAGTGACAACATTTATCCCACCATTTACCCACCGTACAAGCAGGATTTAGAGAAGTGGAAGAGAAGCATTAAATCATATTTCACTTTCATTGGCCACGAATGTCTCGGAGGGAAAGAAAGACGACTTTGATGACTGATCAGTGAAATCGTAAAATTTGATAGTCGAAGAAACGTTTGCCTAGGGTATGTATTCATACGCTAACCCTGAATGACAAGGGAAGATCAAAATTCGGTTCGACTATATGTTTATCTCTGAAGACGAAGGGTTTTAGAATTTTAGTTGGACGCGTGGAAACCATTATTTTCAAAATATTACATCTGGGCACTACACATAAGTACACCATCATCAACTCAATAATGCGCGAGATCTCAGAAGGACGTGCCGCAGGGAGTACTCGATACCAGCCAAGAAAATAAGTGTTATGAAAAAGAAGTCATTACCGCTGTCGCTTTTGTCAAAGAATCACGTCCTTTGGTATGTATTTCATTTGATTCAACGGAAGATAATATCTTTCCACTACTAATGATATTTTAAAACCACGCTTCGCCTCCAATGAAGAAGTTGAGAGGGCCGTATATGGATGTTTTCACAGCCTTCCGGACTCTCACTTCCGGGAAGGAATACTAATGATGTTGAAGAAACACTGGACCAAGTGTGAAGAAGTCAAGGGAGATTATGTAGAAAAATAAAATAATTTTTAACTGAAAATCGGTCTTTCACTGTGAAGTTAAGAACTTTTCCCCTTACTCTCGTGTTTAATACGTACTATACTCGTATTTAACATAAAAAAACGAAGGAAACCGTTAAATTAGCAAAAAATATTATAAAATAAAAACTAGAAGAAAAAATAGTCATAAATTGCATTAAGTTAGAACTTGCCGGAAAATTACTAGCGCTAGAAATTTATCATTGGCAAAATTATTCGCCTAGACCGAGATTTGAACCCGGATGCTTAGATTTCTGACCGAGTGCTTAACCCAGCTTCGGTTATTGAGCTGTACTCTGCAATGTCAATTCAAATCCGGGTTCGAATCCCGGTCATGTCACGTGATGTATTTGCCGTGAAATTTCTCGCACTCGTAGGCACGTCACAGTGGGAGACTCCACTCTAATTTCCGGGTGTGGTGGCACTTTGCGCAGTTCCTTTAAATATTTCCATTAAATAGTCGAAAGAAACGAAATCGGGAGCTTGCACAGGGACGCAAGTCTCAGTGCGAGTGAAGGACCTTCCCAAACGGCGTTCCCTCCCGCCTTCTTCCCGTCCAATCGAATGCCCAACACAACGGAAGACGACGTATCTCCCGCGCGATGGCGTCCACTGAATCGGACGAAGCGGACGTTTCGCAAGCCCTAAAGGCAGCTCAAGGAGGTTTACATTTCAAACACTAACGTAACTGTAGAGAGAGTTGGACAGCACTGACCGCTCCTCTGATGTACTGCCTCTTAATCTTCCCCTCGGGTGTTTAGCTATCGTCATGAATATACCCTCGTCAAATCGAGGTAAAACACCCTCAGTGTTTAAAGCTGGCTTTAACCTCGTGGATTGTGGCGCTCCGCCTACGACTGCGAATGTCAGTGACATTGCATGTACGGTATTTCGTCACAACATCTTGTTCCTTTAAAGGCCCCGAAAAATTTCGGAGTGTGAGAGGACTTGTCGGTAGCTTAGCTGGCCAAAGTACTCGGCAGGACATCGAGGGATCCGGGTTCGAATCCCGATCAATACGAATGATTTTTACACTCTGAAATTGTTGCATTGAAATGCAATGACTCCTTTAAAAGTTAATGTCGCGGCATCTCCCGCAGTTCATTGGAATTTAAATTTGCTGTGATGGTTTGTGGGAGAAACAATTCTGCGGCAGTGACCAACCACAACCTCTCTCAACCGGAACGACCTTCTGTAATGGTTCGCGGGAATGTTACTTCCTCGCTAGTGACCAACTACAGACATACAAACTCAACCCAAATGGGATCCTTCACGGGGTTCACTTCTTCAGGGACTCAGTTAAGGATAGCAGGGTTTATGAACGGATACACGTAATCCGTGACTGCTAACGGAAATAAATTCCGCGCCGAGGACAACCACTGAGTTAAACTCGAGAGCACTTAAAAAGCCACTAACTACCACGTTCAAAAAGGACCTCACTACTGCTGGGAGAATATTACTCAAACTGAGCAAAGTCAAGAGGGATAAGACGAGGGAAAGTATTTCGGCCACAATGTTGCCCTCCTCGGCGAACTGAAGGAAAAAAGGCTACGTGCAAAAGAAAGTTGAGAGTATGATTTCATCACCACCTCTCAGCAATTTTTCTTCCAACCTTTTTATTCTTAATTCTCAGTTTTCTTAATAACTTCCCCGAAATCGCTAGCTTTTTGGTTTTCCTCGTCTATTTCGTCGCATTTCCTTCCCCGTTACTCTTCTTATCCTTATTACCTTCCCTTCTATCATCTACAGTTCCAATTCACTTAAAGCAAGAATTTTTAGTGCATCTTGGTACTCTTAGAGTTTTCTCTCTCTAAAAAATGCAATGCGTTCTATATTAGAACCCTATTTTGTTATTAACAACAATATAGCAAACCACTGCAGAAGGATATTGTGTTTGAGAGGAAGTGTGCCTGGTCACTGCCATGGGATTTCTGTTCTCACAAACCCTCACAACAAAAATTTTCTTTTCTCTTGTGGGTCGAGTAGAGTTAATTTCTTACGACTATAGGAGTTTTCATTTTATTTGTCAGGCATCATTTAATTCATATAGTTTCTACATCACAAAAATATTTGGCAATTTTCGGTTTCATTGCGCGCAATTGTAAAATTAAATTCACCGGGGAGAATTCGCGTGGCCTCTTTCAAGCAACCACTTTCTGTACCATGCTGTTTTCCGTATTTATTTATTTAAGAATTACGCTGCAATTAGGTGATTGTCCTGGTGTCAACGGTCAAGTCTGATCAATGGTCACTCTTACACACACACACGCACGCACTAGAAAAACAGATGGGAGTCAAAATATTCTTACATACAATGACACTTCCACATCACATACAAAATGCTGTCCACATCACATACAAACAATATTTTAATAACTACAATAGCAATGACGTTTATCATCCAATTACTGCTTTACACTTATTCTTTAAACTTCTGAAATTGGTTGGATAGGGCTCAAGCAAACCTCCAGGCAGCTGGTTCCAATCAACAATAGTTCCATTAAAAAAAATAGCATTTTTTTCTTTTTTGTTTTTTTTGCGTTCTAATTTTCATTTTGAAACGGTGGTCGTTTTTTTCGTCAAAGTTACGCTTTTCTATCTCTTTCCATAAATCTTTCCACGCTTCGTCATTTTTAACAATTGTATTAGAAAACGTTTATTTGAAGTTGTTCATTTTTAAGAAACCTGGAGTAAATGAGTATACGACAGCACTTCTCCCGCCATCGTGGAATACACTGGGCGAATTGCTCGACTTGGAAAGAGAGCATTCATACTTGGAATCGGCGCGTGAATAACCGACGGCAGTCTTCCAAAACGCCGAACAGGAGATAGCGTGTGGTCCGGTCCCCAATGGGTCAGTTGGTGGAGGTGGAAGTTGGGATTATATTCCAGTCGATCGCGTGGCGTTCTCTTTATTTTCTCCGACTATTATTACTCCCCCGGGACCCTTCATCGATCCCACGGGAATTCTTCGAATGCGTGAACATGAAGAAGTGTTTGGTGTGGCAGGGGAGCTTGAAGGGAGGTCTGGGAAGGAAACGGTGGATGGAAAAGATATATCAAATAAACTCGAGCTTTCATGCACGAGGATAAGGGGATGAAAATACGCCTTCCACATGATTCATTTGCGTCGAATTCAATTATCATCTCTGAAGACCACATTGGTATGTTTATAACGATACTAATTAAACGACATTATCTTTATTCCTGTACGCTAATTCATAAAATACGATAACATTGAAAGCGTATCGTGAAACTTGACTCAATGTTTCCAACTTCAAGACTCATAGTGTATGGAAGAAAAACAAAAGCAATGAGTTGTATACATCAATCATCAATTATATTTAATTATAGAGTCTGTCCCAAAAAGTAAGTGAAATGAGCTTTCTTGGTGAAGCGGACGACTGGAGTGGGACGATTTGCAGCGGGAAAAACTCGTGAGAGGTTTTGGGAAAGTAGCGCGACCTGTGCCAGCTGTCTGCAGGCCGTTACAGTGTGCGGATCTAAGCTAGAATACACCCCTGTTCGAGCATTCACAATGCCACTTTCCATGGAGCAATGGTATGCGTTATAATTGTGAATTAAGCTTGGAAAATAGGTTTCGGAGGCCATGGCCATGGTTATGGATGCATACGGAGATGGAGATGGATGTCCCAAGTGATTGTTTGCTACTTCTGCACAGAATGTTCTGGGAGGGTAAAACAACACAGTGTGATGAAAACGTGCAAAAAATGAGACATGCTCAATTATGATTGACCCCGATGCGTTAGGATGTCAGCAGAAGAGTGCAATATTCAGAAAACCACAGTGCATTGCATTCTTAAAGAAAATTTATCCATGAGAAAGGTGTGCCAAGATGGTCCCCAAAGTGCTGTCGGAAGACTGCTAGAGTGACAATCTTGCCTTGGACCTCTTCGACCACTGTGAAAGATGCCCGAATTTCGTAGAATAGGTGTTTAATGGCGACGAGACATGGGCCTCAAGTACGACCCAAGTATAGCATCTTTGAGTACCATTTTGGAGCCCTGGATTTAATCGAAGAGGCTGTGACGAGGTGCCTGAACGAGATTCCCATCTACAACTTCCAGGAAGCACGGCAGAGGCGCTGACATCGGTGTGTTGATGCATAAGGGTGCTGTTTTGAAGAGTTCTCATAATTAATTCTTTGATCTGCAAGAAAGTGTTCCCCCGATTTATTCTACTTATTTTTTGGGACAGACCATGTATGTCAGGAATAGTCCTTAAAAATGTACCATTTGCCTCATTTATTAATAAAAAATACCAAATGTTTCTTTGGCTGCAAATGATCAACGGATCGCTTCATCTTGCAACTATAAAGTGCATCGAGTATTGTGAAAGCATTCGAGACAGCCGCAGTTTTCACATTCCTAAGACCCGAAATCGAATATGTTGGCAATTAAACACGCCTATGTTTACCGAGGAATTGTAGGCTGCCATGCATATATTGCCAAAAAACATTCAATTAATAAAAATGATATTAGTTTTCCGAACACTGAACAATTCCTATATATTTTAAGATAATGTTTTCCACTGAGTTACTTTAATTGCTCTTAGAGTCTGAGTAACACATACCTTTTTGGGACTAACATAGGGAAAGCTGGTGAGGATGCTCAGTAATTGAAAATTCCTAAGGAAAAAAAACTCGCATATTAGATGCCTTCGTGGAATTTCCAGAATACCGGAGAATATTCAACCAGAAGGCAGAGCCTCTCCTTTAGAGGAATCTTGCAGGTTAGGAATGTCGAGGGAATGTGGTGAGAGGATATGAGGCAGAGGGCGGAAAAGAGCAGGCATTGGATCGAGGCAGGAGAGAACTTGGAACGCATTGATGCTATCAGCGTATTACCAACGCTATTCACTTTGAGTAATGCCTGAGAAGACATACACTGAGGAATAGTTTTCAGGGCACCTCAAAAAACAAAACCTCACCTCTGATAAGAGGAAAAAGAAAAACTAGGCAGATTTCACCACAAAAATATTAATTTTACCGACCCGTGCTACGAATTTGAAAGTTATTTTCAAGATGCCTTATTAATCTCGACGTGTGGGACGATATAAAAGAAATATGTTGGTATTGGGCCTCTATTGTCTTCTTCAAGATGAAGTTATCTACGACGAAGAACCACATAGACTGAAATCTCTCAAGATACAAGGATGTATTGTATCAGGGTACATTTAGGTATACTTCCGAAAATACATCAAGCGCCCTATCTTAAACCTTTATTTGTAAGCAGTGAAGAGCGCTGGGGCGGTACTTCAAATTCAAGTAGTAGCCCGTAGAAGTAAGCATCGTCTACGAGTAAATAACACAGGAAAGCACGAGGATCCTTCAAATTTTATGGATATTCACAACTTCCAGGAAGTGATAAATCGCAATCAACCATTTTCCTAGCCCCCCAAGACCTTTCCGGAGCTCCCGAAGGCAGGCTGGCCGTCGGATTCCAACGGCGGTCCGCTTCGACCATTGCATTCGCACGTGGGCGGTGGGACATGGGCCCCATCCGCTCAATTCACGACGCCCCCAAACACCTAATGGCCGCACTAATTATAGTTTTGACCGCACCATCCGCTCCCACGCTCTCTCCTATCTCTCTCTCTCTACCATACACACACACACACACACCCGAAAGAGCTATCGCCCGATTGCATCTCCGCCAACCCGAATCGAGACGCGTATTCACAAAGGAGAGAGGATCCCGTGGATCACCAGCAGCGTTGAGGCGGCCTTTACTTTGATCGGGACCCGAAATCTATATGTTAGGGAGCTGAAATTAATTAAAAACGATAGTTTTTCTGGGTTGCCAGATGTCTCTTCAATCATTCATAATCCCCCTTCGTGAAAATTCTAGTGGATTTTGCCACAAAGGCTCTTCTCCACCTCTCTCTCTCTCTCTCTCTCTCTCTCTCTTATTGGACGAAAGGAATTAAGTCAATCAATTTAAATATTTGGGGGTAGTTCAAACGCCACGCCTTTCATGGGGAGCACATATCAGGACAATATGCGGATCCGCTTTAAAGAAACTCGACTTCATTAAACGGGTGGTGGGGAAATTTAATGAGAAAGTTAAAAAGAGGCGTTATTTTGCTCTAGTTATACCTTATTTGGAATATGCCGTAGGTATTAGGGATCCTTGGGAGAAAATTTGGCAAAAAGAGTTACATGAAATCCAGAGAAAATCCGCCAGATTCGTTAAAAATTGTTATAATAAGAACATGAGGGTGACAGGCCTCTTAGGGGAATTTAGGCTGGGAACCACTTGAGTACGGAGACTACAAGTGAGGCTTAGACTTTTAGAGATGATCAGAACAAACGAGTTTAACGATGACACTAAAGGAATTATAATGGCCCCACACTTCTTGGGTTGATCAGACCACACAGATAATATAAGGGAGAATAGATTCCAGGACAGATAGATACAAATACTTATTCTTTCCCTGAAAAATCAGAAATCATAACAGTAAGAAACGGAAGTCATTTTAGAAATATTACAAACATTTCATTTTCTAGTCGGAAGAAAATTAAACATAACAAAGACATCAGGCATATTTGTCGGTAGGTAATGGTAGAATTCACCCAGTACTTAGCCTAAGCACGGCGTGTGAAATTAACACAACAGGGTAATAAGGGGGCCAGTTCCTTTCCCTGTGCCGGCCATTGTTTATGGCCCAGGAAGATCTAGTCCCGAAAAATCACCACGGCTCGAATGAGGCTGAGGATACCCAGAGAGGTTTGCCCAAGAATCAAACCCGGGCCATCCGGTCAGAAGATTAATGCGCTTAACACTGCACTACGATGTCCCCATGAGAATTATAAACTTTATGAGAAAAACTGTCTCAACCCATATATTTGCACATTTAATACTAAACAGCCGTAAATCATCACACTTGATCAGTGGTACTAATGATAATAAACTTTATATACAATAGTATTTCTATCGCCGGGGTCAAGGAGTACCTTCTTCAATCAACTTGGGAGACCAAAACATGGATTTAGAAAGCTCCACTACCTAATCCCACTTCACATATGTTGAAATTAAATGTTATCATAATGTTCACCCAGTCGCTATCATCTTAAAAACCTCTCGTACCAACTTCACTGCTATTACTTCCAATGCTCTTTTATATTTACTGTTCAAAATACATTAATTTACTCCTGAGAGCAACTTTTTAAGCTAATATATGGGTCGTCGTATTCACGGACGTACCTGATGTAAATAAACATCTAAATTCCCCTTCTCCTATCGCTATGCAAAGAGTTTGAAACTAAGCTCACCAATGGCTGACTCATTTCAAGCCTCAATGGAGCGGTGGATGGGGGTCCGACCGGTCTGCTCCGTAGAAGGGTCCCCCACCACTCAGGCGCACTCTAGTTCAGTCGCTTCCTGGCATGCTTTGAGACAGGAGGTGGATTGTTGTGACGTGTGATTGTTTGTGGTGTCGTCGCGCCAGCATGGAGCGCACCGTTGAGCAACGCTATGCCGTGAGGTTTTGCGTGAAACTCGGGAAATTCGCGTCGGAGACGTTTGAAATCATTAAACAGGCTTATGGGGATGATGCCTTAAGCCGCACAAGAGTTTTTGAGCGGCACAAAATGTTTATGGAAGGCCGGGAGCTCGTCGGACGCCCGACGACCGCTAGAACCGATGCTCAGGTGGCCAAAGTGAAATAAATTTTGGACAACCCTGACATGCGTTTAACCATCGCCCTTATCAGTTGGGAGACCGGCCTTTCAGTCGGAACCATCCACACCATTGTAACAGAGGATCTTGCGATGAGGAAAGTGTGCGCGAAGCTGGTGCCGAGAGTCTAGAGCGAGGAACATAGACAGACAGCAGCTGCTGACGAAATCCGGCTTGGCAACGTTTCCTCATCCCCCCGGCAGCCCCAACCTGGCTCCACCTATCTTTTTCTTGTTTCCGCGAACAAAAAGGGAGCTCAAAGGATATCGGTTCGACTCCATCGAGGCGGTTCAAGCGGCGACGACAAAGACTCTCAACAGTATTCCGGAAACCGACTTCCAGCAGGCCTTTGGCGAGTGGCAGACGCGCCGAACTAAGTACATCGATGAAGGAGGCATGTATTTTGAAGATTATTAAGTAATTGCAATGATAACTGCAATTCAGTTTGATTTTTGGAAACATTCCCGATACTTATTGTACGAACCCTTTAATCACTGCTCGAATCTCTCAATTTTTTCCATCTCCACAAATCACTACATGAACAACAGCAGAGAGGCGTCCGGACCACAGATCTCTTCCCAGAGTACTGATGCTCTGGTAAGAGATCAGTTAACACTGACGGAAGCTAAAAAGTATGGGGTGGAAGAAGTTGAACGAAGCACGGGTAGAATAGCCTGATACCAATAAAGTTTTAAAAGAGTATTCGTAAAGAAAAGGCAACTACCTTCATTGAACGAGTTACGGGCGAAGAAGGGCGAATGTGAGGACTGAAAAATTCTAAGGATTATGGATAAGCTGAAAATGAAGAATTGGGGCCTTCAAAAGCCGTTAGTGGATGCGAATGTTGGAGATCGTATCGACAAAATGTAAGAAACGAGTTTGTATGAACAAGTATAGAAGAGGAAAATAGGTCGCGATAAAACAGAAGGATGCGATCACCCCCTGGGGCGATCTGGTCTTGTGAGGAGAACAAGTACAGGGAAACCAGAAAGGAAGGCCTCACGACGAGGAAGGAGACCCAGAGAAGGGAACTAGACAACTAGGATGTCGAGTACGTAAGTTTGGGAAAGGGGAGCCCAACTGCGACTTGAGAGCGTCCTATGGAGGCAATAGCAATGGAAGAGGCCTTACGGAAGACAAACGAGTCCGCCAGTGGCGCAGACAATGCATAATAAATGCTCAAGGGCAGAGCGCACCGCGGTCCCGTTGACACCCGAGGGAGGCGGGGAGAGCATCCACCCCCTCACTGCCTCCCCCACCCCACCTCCCGGGAAAGGCTTGAAGTAAGACGGGGGGGGGGGGTGTGCACCGTGGATCCACAGGTGTGAAACAGAGACGTTCATTCATTCAGAGACGGTACTCAATGGCCTAATGACCAAAGAGAGCGCTGCTCAGCACCATCTGCATGAAATAATTGAACCAAGCGTCACACTGATGCGTAGTAGCCTAGTGGTTAGAGAGTTCGGCTACCATGTTAAGGGTCCCGGGTTCAAATCCCTCGGAGACGCTTTTCGACAAACATAACTGAACGTCAAGCGGCACGATTTTCTGGACGCACGTGGCTTCGCGTGAGACCGAATGGCGATACAAGGAAAGCAACTGGTCCTCCTTGCCTGCTCACGTGTGGGGGCTCGCTAACAAACCTTAGGTCTTAGTCCGAGGAGAGCTCTGCCCTCGCCTGTCAACAAAATGACCTCCGCGTTGATTACTGTTGATGGATGGAGCGTCATCAAGCGTTTCTCCTTCCAGCAACGCTGTCTCCATCCCTTCCTCTCAACGGGCCTGTCGCTTCGTTCCCTTGATTGCTCCTCCCTTGGTAAGTTCCTTTCTCTTATTCCCCATCCATTGTCCCTCCTCGATAGCCCCTTTCTTATCTTCCTTTTGCAGGATTTCACTTGTAGCTTTCGTGCTGGATATCCTCGAGAAGAAGAGTACATATATCCCCCACAGCCCTTCTCAGCAGGCAACTTCGTCTGCAGCCCCCCCTTAACCGAGATATCAAGGGCCTTCTTCCCGTCCTCCTCTCCCTTCCGCTCACCCGCATGCCCCAACCACACATATATGCATGACTTGTATAAAAAAATATCGGGAAAAGATATTTCAGAAAAATGGATTTATTTCAGATATTGCTAAAATGCCTCCAAATTCTTCAGAGTACATCCCTTGAGCGTCGACACACTTTTGCCCTTGCCGCTTTTCCACGACTAGACGGTTCCCTGGTAGGCGGATTCTGGAAGGTCCATCAGGGTACGCGTTCAAGCTTCTTTTGAGGCACTTTTAGGATCCCATTGCGGTGTCCTCTGATTGATGGTGAATTTCAACTTTGGGAATAAGAAATAGTCTGCTGGTGCTAAATCGGGGGGACTGCAAGGGGTTGGGGAATCGTCGCGATGCCCTTACAGAAAGCCTTCGCAAGCGGACACACTCGACTATGCCTTTTAGGTCGTCCGTCCGAAGACTTTCGGGAGGACGAGTTCAGCGCAGATCTTTCGTATCACCACATTTTAAGTGATAATGGTGCGCAGTGCATGGCAATGATACGATCTACGATCATGGCCACGCTCAACATCCGACGCTCTGAATTCAGCACTTCACGCACACGTCAGGGAAAATTTTTACCGATACTTTTCATACAAACCTTGTACATTTAAATACACTTTTAAGTTTACAGTAGATGCTCAATGGTCTTAGGTCCTGTTTAATAAATTGTAAATTAACTTTAGACCACGGTTAAAGAAAAAAAACAGTTGTGTTATTAATATTAGTTATGTCCATACCGCGCGTGAAATTAATCGTCAAATTAAAGGTGGGATTACTGAGTTTAAGGAGTAAATAAGTGTGCGTTATGGGTATTGCCAAGTTGTTCATTGAATTTGGAAGAAGGAAATATTTTCCCTTTCCTTTTCCTGACTATATACAATGTTAATATGTAATTTGTACTACACTCAAATACAAAAAATTTACTCAAAGAAAGCGGAATCTTTCCTTCCAGGCCCATTGAAGGTCTCATTCTCCATCTGAAGATGATGTACTGCACCGAAAATTGTTTTTTTTTTGTATTCCCTTGAAGGTTTCTTTACCTATTACTGGCTTAACTGCGCGTGAATGATCAGTTCTACATCTACATAATCCCCCTCAAGCCACCTCAAGGGCGTGGGGCGGGGGGTGTTAGGTCACCACCCGTAAAAGAGAATTAAACCAAATGCACTTAATCTCTCTAATTGCATTGACATGATCTCTCTTACCGCGGTACGATGGGGGTAAGAATACGTTTTCAACATCTCTGCTCAGGAGACATCCTTACAACTTAAGCAAAAGATTTAATCTGTAGTCTAATGTGATAAAAAATATTTCCATTCATATGAAAAACAATCCAGTACTTACTGTGACATGCTATGTTCAAGCAAGACAACTTGAATTATTTCAGTAAATGGAAATCAGATTGAAGTTAAATGACGGCGCACTGAATCTAACTGTAACGTGAGAATTTAAATCTACACAACACATCACCTATTATACTATAATTATTATCACTCTCATTTACCCAACAATATTAAACTATTATTCTTTATGAATCTCAAACAAAATTAAAATATGCAGAATAACCTAGCTGCTTATCCCACGACAGTTTAAAGTGTTAGAGAGACCACATCAACCACCAAATTCATTTACGGTTAAAATAAGGCCATGAAATTATAAATAATTTTTGTATTTTTTAGTACCCTGCAAGCCACCGCTCGGGTGTGTGGCAGTGGGTGAATACACATCAGACTAATTTTGACCGAAATATGACTCTACCGCGGTCGGATTATCTTATTATGTGCTCTGCACTTAATCTCTCTGATTTTATTCACATGATCTCTCCTACCTTAGTACGATGTGGGTAATAATGCATTTCCAATATCACTGCTAAAGAGACATCCTTCCAATTTATGCAAGAGATGTCATCTGTAATTTAACAATCTCTCCGCTACTGTAAAGAACAAATACAAGACTCCGGAAGGAGAGAAAAGCTCGCGTTTCCACAGTAGGAAATTTAGTTAATTTAAAACCCAGATTAGAAATTTTGAAAAACGTTTTCGTTTCAACTGCAGACCGTAAATCAAAGCAGCCACACCAGCCGATTACACGTCCTAACTCATACTAACATTGAGCAGTATCATATATTCAAGTAAATCATTTGGTCATTACTCCAGGAGATATGATGATTGCGAATTACGCTTCTATTTTGGGAGCATTAACATCCCCTGAGGCGCACTTCAACGGCTTGAATTATTCACATCTTCACATTCGGGTCTTCGAAGGGTTAAATTATTCAAATGCTATATTACCTGGGTCGCCACTGCCCTAATCTTAACCGTCAGATAGCGGAGACCAACAAGTATCCAATGCCTTATTGATTTGTTCCGTCGATTTTTCTCCAGTTCACTGGTCGAGCGTCCCACTCAATATACAAGGTTAGTATAGAAAGTATTGGAAATTACTTTTTCCTGACGTTGGCTGTACGTCGCCCCGAGCAGGTTTGGTGGTAAGGGGTCTGACGTTCAACACGCTCAATGCGCCAATCGCCTGCGAGCGTTCGTTTTAGACGGATTGTGTTTTTTAATTTCAGACCAATGTCGAGTGATTCGATGCAAGCGCAAAATGCAGCGAACGCTTGAACAGCGATATGCCATCAAATTTTGTGCTGGCCTGAGCTGGAAATCGGGTACGGAGACATCGGGCATGATTCGCCAAGTGAACATGAATGAAAGCAAAACGAAAAAATGAAAGAAAGAGTCTTGTACCTCTTAAAAACAAGACTCCACTAGAGTTGACTGTTATTCTATGGCACACCCTGGTGATCGAGTGGTTGTAAGTTTGTTTCCTTATTTATTAATTTCGCATTTTTTGTTTGAGTGATTGAGGTACACGTGGGTCACTGTTTCCCGAACAAACCCAGTGGTCACTGTTTCCCGAACACCCACTAGGTCACCCAAGTGACCTAGTGGGTGTTCCCTATCTTTCCCTTACTCGTAACTTCGTTTTTGCCTCCCCCCTTTAAAGTTACCTAGTGCCACTCAGGTTTACGGTCTCGGCTATTTCGTTTTTCATTCACCTACGCTTCAGTCTTCCTTGAAGTTTTCCTCCCAAAAACCTTCTCTCTTCAACTCCTTCCTAGTGCACAGCTTCGTTTGTTTTCCCTTCCTTCCAGTTAATTTCGCCCACTTCACCACACCCACACCTCCAAAGCCTCCAATTCATCCACACTTGGCCTCTAGCCTAAACGCCCTCAGTTTCGGATTCATAAAATACCACACTCCACATCATATTTTTCCCCGGCCTTTTCTTTACAAAACTACAACGAACTCAAAAACGGCCGAGTACGATTTATCTGCGGTCTCAAGAAGCGAGACCATATCTCTGAAAGTTATTGCGAACTTAAATGGCCAAAACTTGAGGATAGGCGGAATCTGCATATACTCTCATTTATCTTTCATTGCAATAATAATTATCTACCTAAGTGCATAACTCATAAACTTGTCCTTATTCACATTATGCACAGGGCCAACACCAGGGGAAATAATATCTAGTTAATGCCTCGGCACGACGCAGTAACTTACAGCAATTCTTTTCATGTAACAGTCAGTACACTCTGGAAAACTTTGCCTAAGGACATTAAAAATTGCCAGTCACTCACTTCATTCAGACACAGACACACTAAAAATGATTCTACATGACGAAAGTACTTCTCTATGAATCCATTCCTGTGCAGGAATTGCGATGCGAATATTTCATCGCAATTCCTATTTACCTGCACCATTTCTGACCATTAACTTTACTTTGCTTTAAAACCTACGATATGTTATTTAACTGTTTTATGAAGGTCTGAATATTAATAAGCACATACTGTGCTGTACTCCATTGTATATCGTATTATATATGCATTACCGAATTACTTTCTACTGTGCCTCACACTTTCACATATGTATTTATTGGATTTTATTTATAAATTTTCATTTTTATTATTATTTATTTTTTACTATCTTATAGGGTATTCGCAGGTTTATCACACACCCCTTATTTGGGGGATTTTTCCTGCGTGGGTTTTTACTATGCCTGAACTCCCTTTATGATTTTTCCCACAATATTACATCTTGTGCTTATTTCTTTCTTTTATCATATATATGATTGTACCTTTCTTTATAATGATTTATATTTCCCCTTATCATTACTGTTTTTATGTACTTGATGAAGGATTGAAGGAAAGAAGGGACATTGTGGTCTCAATTTCGCCCGCATAAAGACGTTCATCCATCTATTTACAAGTATTACATACATGTACTTACATTATACATGTATTTACATATTTCCCTATTGTTCTTGCCACCCTCGTCGTAAACGTTTCCTTCCCTGACGAAAATCTTCTGTTCACGTCCTTACACAATTGTAAATGTTCATTTGCTCCGCGCTAAACGCTTCCTAACTAAGCGAAGCCTTTTTTTGTTTGCTCCCATCTTGCTCTTCCAAACTGTTAACGTTAATCCCTTCTCTTTCCCTTATTCCCGAGAACTTCCACGAAGTTCGTTTGCCAATCGATTAAAATATTGTAGGACTATATTCATAATTCGCTTCACTTCTTGAATACGGCTTTGCAATTATTATACACAATGATTACTGAAACGTTAATGCTTTGGGCTTCTGGGTAAGAAGCTATTCAACAAATATATGAGTCTCAGGGTTCGATGGGGGGGGGGCAATGACGGGGGGACGGTTAATGCGCTCAGTCCAAACTCAGATGAGAAGTCGACAAGAGAATACGTGGATTCCGGTCCGATCACCACGTTTTGCTTTTCGTGGGTGAATAAATACCCATTCATTGACTATTTTTACTTCTATAATTTATACAGATTGGTTTTTTCAAGTCATTAAATGTGATAAGAATCGTCAAGATTGCTACGCGTGTCTTTGAATCCCTGACGCTCGAGGAATGTTGAGAGACAAGAAAAATTAAAAATAGCATTTATGTAGATTAAAAAAATAAACAATTATTATCAAGATAAAAAACAATTATATTTTACTTGCAGTCCTTAATTCACGTATTATTATAATTTTAATGCATTAAATACGTAATAATAATAAGATCATATAAGGTTAATAAAAGGTGTTGGTAACAATTTTTTCCTTACGTGTACCTGAAGTGCTGAATTCCAACCGTCGTATGTTAAGTGTGCGCATGATCGTATCATTGGCGTATTGATAAGATGACAGTGCAGATCATTATCACTGAAAATTTGGCGATTCGGAAAATCTGCGCTAAACTCGTCCTTTCGAAGGCCTTTGGACGGACGACCAGGAAAGCAGAGTCGAGTGTCTGCTTGGAAAGACCTTCTGCAATGGGATCGCGACGATTCCCCAGCCCCCCCACAGTCCCTACTTGACACCAGCAGACTATTTCCTATTCCCAAAAGTGAAATCCTACCTCATAAGGCACCATAATCGGACCTTAACTGCGCTCAAAGGAGCTTGGACGCGCACCCTTAAAGACCTCCCGGAATCCGCCAACCAGGGAGCCTTCGATTCGTGAAAAAGCCGCTCTGGCAAAAGTGTGTCGACCCTCGAGGAATGTACTCAGAAAAATTTGAAGAGGTATCGCAGCTACAGCTGAAAAAAATCTATTTTCGCGAAACGTTTTCCGATGCTTTTTATACAAACCTTGCACTTAGTAACACTCCACACGTCAAAAAACTTTATTTATTCGAAAACAGGAAACTGGTCGAGGTTCATTTCAAGTGTGGAATATTACAAAATCTGTTTCATTAATCCGCAATTTCTACATTCCACTAAGTCACCACGACTATCAATATTTATTGATGATTTATAGAATAATAATTACCAGACTGCACCCTTTAGTTAATTTGAGGGACGTCTCTTTGGAAGTTATGTTGAAAACGTATTATTACCCCATTTTCCTATGGTAGGAGATATTATGTCAATAAAATTAGAGAGGTCAAGTGTAGAACAAATAGATTTAATATGCCTTTTTTTCCTCGAACGATAACGGATCAGTATAAAATTGTCCGGGAGGTGGTGAAAATGTTCGGGTCAAAATTAGTCTGGTGTGTATTCACCCCCTGCCATACACCCTAGAGGTGGCTTGCAGGGTACAGAAATAGAAAATGTATTCGATGGTTTCTGGCTCAACTTTATGGTAGTTCATGTTCATTAAATGAAGAACACATTTTATTTGTCTACTGTTCTTTATTTTGGTACCATACCAAAATAAAATAGAACCCAAGTTTAATACCAAAATAAGGTTAAGAACTAATAAGGCCATCGAGTAGTACCATAAAGTAAAGTTTTGTACCAAACTAAAGAACAGTGTAAAAATACATTGTGTTCGACATTTAATGAAGAAAAATGTACGTTCGACGTATTCGCATCAGTTTAGTGCACCATCCACAGTTTTCGTACTTTTGTCTATCCGTGTCCGCGAGAAATGGGAATCCAAGGATCTCGCTAATCCGCACAATCTTCTCTCCGGCGGGATTCGAGAGTCTTGGCATCCGCTCGGGAGGATTGGCAAGCCCCTCGCCTTGTCAATCCTCGCCGCCGAACGTCTGTCTCCCAGTGGCCGCCTTCACGGAGATCACCGTGAAGGAGCCATTCACCCGACGGCGCCCCTCCCGCTTGGCCCGCACTCGTTCGCCGCCGCCAGAGATGGCCTTTCTCGCGCATCCCAATTCGCGTCGCGCTGCCACAATCCGCCAACCCGCGATTTAGCGGGGGAATCTTCTCCCCTCGAAGCAGTACGCCCACAACTTAAACTATGGTTCCCATCTCAGATCCTAGTGATCACAAGAGAAAATGATTTTCGTTCCCTGTGGCACTTACGCATTCATTACGCTGTCCAGAATGTCACGGACTTATACGAGTAGATTTATATGAGGGTTCTCACTCTTATCTGAAACGCGGACCATCTGGTCCGAGCCACGAGTTCCCCGTCTCCAAGGCCATCATGGAGACCCTATCTATTCATCAAGGAGATAGGTGCCAGCATAAGGCCGCCTAATCTCCAATACACTCGTACACGGATACCTCCCGCAATTTGTGCTCTCATTTTGTAATCTTTTATTTATTTGATATTTTAGTGCCCTACAAGCCACCGCTGGGGCGTGTGGCAGGGGGTGAAAACACGCCAGACTTATTTTGACCCGAATGTTTTTACCCCTGCAGCGGTCAGACAATGTTATCATGACCCCCCTCATCGTTCGTGGGAAAAATAGACACCTTAAATCCATCTCTTCGAATACTTAATCTATCTTATTTTATTGACATGATCTCTCCTACCGTAGTACGATAGGGGTAATAATAAATTTTCATAAACACTGCTAAAGAGACGTCCTTCCAACTTATGCAAGAGCTTCAATATGTAATTTAACCTTCACTCCGTGAGTGATTATCAGCCTAGCTCTTCTAATATTTTGGATAGGCTACTATGTTTATCATAACAACGTTTTACAAATTTGGCTACTCTACGCTTCACGCGATCCAATTCGGCAATCACTCCGACTTCGTGAGGATCCCATGATGATATGATAAGCAACATTATCACAATTACGTTAATCGTACAGACATATTTGAAATCTGCAAAATAAAAATTGTAATTAAATTACGATTCTCACCATGGTAATTTAGAAACATTACCACAACTTTCAATTTTCATACTCTTGTTTGCACGTTATTAGATAAATGTTTCTACATTCTAAGGTGCCAGTGCTAATTGATGGTACCTGTATTGGCATGCGTGTATGTTGAAAGGGTTTTCGAATTAATTCGCACGCCACTGCGGGTGCAGGTTTACATAAATATGTTGATTTTGCATGTGATTTTATTCTCTTTTACGGCTGGTGACCTAACAACCCCCGCCACACACCCTTCCGGGGTATTATGTAAATGTAGATGGACTATTATCATAGCGATGCATAACTTTGAGTCATAACTAAAGAAAAAAAATCATCGGAAATTCCTCGATACACCGGCATGAAGACATTTAACTTCGGGTGTTACAATGAATAGATTTTCGATGCCCTCGTTAAAGTCATGTATGCAGCGATTCGTTTCATTGAATTATCCTTATGAAACTACCAAGAACTTGCTC
Organism: Hetaerina americana; assembly: GCF_022747635.1. NCBI lineage: Eukaryota > Metazoa > Arthropoda > Insecta > Odonata > Calopterygidae > Hetaerina > Hetaerina americana. Next base: position 5,021,953 of record NW_027287205.1, read on the forward strand.
CGGGCGAACCCGGCGCTCCTCGAAGAGATGTAAGGCTGTGGGGTGAAGCCAGTGTGATTAATGAGTGAGACTCGGTGTTCTCGCTCCGAGGCCAGACTTGGAGCCAACGGCGTTCGGCGCTTGAAGGCAAGTTGACGGGGACGAAGCGCGCGCGCCTCGGTGGTGACCGGTACGTACGTGAAAATGTAGGTTGGACGAGAACCCACTCGCTCCCGGTTCAACCAAATGCACACATTCTCCTCACCCTTTCAAAGAGCTTGGATTTCTCTTCTCCTCCTCCCCCCCCGTTACACACACACACACAGTGGGAGGGTGGGGGAGTGAGGGAGGGAAGGAGCACTTCCAGGACTTGACCCGCATTCGACCGACTTGTTGCGCCTACATGAGTCCACCCCTCCACCCCCCTCCATCCCCACCCGACACGCCACACATCTCCCCCGGCGGCCGCAGTCGACAACACTCACCCCCACAGTCCTATCTCGCACGATCAAATTCTAAAACCTCGCGCAGAACCTGTTGGTAGGCGGTGGAAATTGGCCACGCGAACTATCAAACTCTCTCAAACTCCCTCATGCTGCTCTCATGCTTACTCTATTCGATAGTTTGGTTTGGTTGCCAACATTCTTCGTAAAAAAAATAAAACAAATCAGGGTGAGATATTAAGAAATCGACAAAATTTAAAATTTCGCGATATTTCTGATTGTTAAAAAAATAATACATTAATCAACGCGGAGGCTGAATGAAGGGCGCGTAGAGGCCTCCTCACCTCGTACCTAGGCCGATATACGGTTGTGTGACTTCCACACGTTCAGGGGATTCGCGGGTGGAATCTTTTTTTCCCGCTGCCACCTGCGATTTCCCAAGACGACCTGGCACCCGAAAAATTAGTGTGCAGCTTAAACGTGTGTGCAGAGTCAACCGGATTTGAATCTGTGTCCTCCGTTCTTAGATCGAGTACTCTGACCGTTACTCTATCGACTGATGATTATCTGGTTTCACTCAATCTATTGTATTACGTTGGCCGCGAACCACGAGCAATAGGTCGCAATAGACGGAGAATAATCGGGTACAGTAAGCGTAACACATCGGGTGTCCCACAAGGCGGTGTAATTGGTTCGCTATTTTCCTTTAATCCATTAATGACATCGGGTCTCAGGTTTCCAGCAAACTTCGTCTATTAGCCGACGATGCCGTGATACATGGGGATATATCCAGCCATGAAGATGGAGTATCATTTTAATTAAATGAAGAATACAATGTATCTTTCCACTGTCCTTGATAAATTTTATTCTTCATTTAATTATAATGAATTTCCGCAAGGTTGAGCCGAGAACAATTGAATATTATGGAGTATACTTAGCTAACAACCTAAATGTATCAGTCAGTGGTACTAAATCAGTGAATTCGCATTGCATGCGCTTTCAATGACCTCGTGTGTTTTGTTGTCAAAACCCTTTCTTCCCGCATGACCGCATTAGAGTGCCATTTAATAATGTAGTGCTCTTTGCAGTGTTGTTTGTTCTGTCTTTTATCTTTTTAAGGATCCCCTTCCATCCCTCGTGTCTGTCTCCGTGGGGGGGGGGGCCTCCCGCTACCTGCAGCTTTGGGTCACATTCCCTACCTGTCTCCTTGGGGGAGGAGACCGTTGAATGTTGCATGTCCATGTGGTAGTGGAATGACGCCTTCTTTCTTTTCAAATTCTAGCTTGCACGCTATTGGATAAATTTATTATTGAATCCTATGGTGCAACTGTATGTCAGTTGATAGTCTATGCATTTTCATGCGTGTAAGTTAAAATGGTTATTGCATGAATGTATACGCCACTGTGGGTGTAAGTTTGCGAGGATGTGTTGATTTTGAAAGCGCTTTTCTTCTCTTTTACGGATGGTGACCTAGGAACCCCTGCCACACACCCTTGCGGTGTATTATGTAGATGTAAATGAAATGCAATAATAAAGTGGTACGAGACATGGGGAGCTATGATTAAATTTGAATAAATGTGTTTCGATAAATTTTGCGTTATAATTGTTGCATGTAGGTACTTTCGTTCGTGCGATGTAATTGCTCGAGCACATGATTAAACTAAAACGCATTTGGATAGAGGTGACATGATTGGGAGTGTGCGTGCGTGGCAGGTGACCTAGCACCCTCCGCCACACGCCCTCACGGCGGCTTGCAGAGTATATTCCAGATGTAGAACTTGACCCTGATTGTGACAGGAGTCCACTGAATGCACATCGCGAGCCAGAGGACATTATTTGATATTCCAGTTCCCTGCAAGCCACCGTTGGGGTGTGTGGCAAGGGTAATCACAATACACACTAAACCAAATTTGACCCGAATGTGACCCCTAAAAGAATTACAACATTAAAAGTCAAAGGAACGATTGGTTAACAATCGAACGCTACGCGATCTTCTTCTTAAATCGTAACAACTACAGATTTAAGATTTAAATAAAGTGAATAAATTACTCTTCATTTCTTAGTTATATCAATTACGGGCACTGTAGAAATTACGGAAAAGAAAAAAAAACGTTTCGAGGGTAGATTCATTTTATACGCCCAGTAAGGGAAAGGGGGGATGCTGGGAACCAAAGGATACAGTCCCATTCATCAAATCCTTTATTCCAAATCCAGGTTCAATAGAAAAAAAGAGAGGGAATACTTTTAATTGCTTCCACATACTGCGTACTCGGGAAAGGTACTTTTTCAGTTGTCACTTTTCCGGTGGCAAATGCTTCTCAAGTTTCAGCATAATCAATGGAATACATAAGTGTAGGCATTGGTTACAGTGTGGCTGGCTCACAACTCGACCAAACCTCGCCCCCGAAACTCCGCGGTGCAATCCGTGTGTGGAGAAATAGTCCGAAAACACCAGCAAGGCACGTTTATTTGCCGACGATGCAGTGGTTTGCCGTGATATCCGTGATCCTCAGGACACAGAATCTTTATCAGATGACCTTAATGCTATACAACGCTGGTGAGACACTTGACAATAAGAATAAAACTTTAAAAAGTACGTGGTGATCAATTTTTGGAAAAAAAGCAATCCCCTCACGAACGCCTACTGCATCGGGAACACCAAAATGCAATGGGTAGACTCGATTAAATACCTAGGCGTTGCCCTCACTCACAACCCCTCCGGGGTGAAACACAGGGGGACCAGCTAAAAAAAAAGAGGGATTTATTAGAAGAGTGTGACTGGGTAAATGTGGTGAAAAGGTCAAAGAGAAATGTTATCTTTCACTGGTCAGGCCTCAATTAAAATGTGCTCCTAGTAGATGAGATGAACATGTGATGGACGAGATAGCAAGAGATAAGCATGCTACGCTTCGCCGACGATATTGCAATGACAGCAGAAAACCAGGAGGATCTTCATAGGTCACTGAACGTATTAGATCAAGTTCTACAAATATACAAGATGAAAATAAACAAGATGAAGAGTAAAATCCTATTATGTGGAAGAGTGAAGCGGAATACCGTAGTCGCACCGAAATGAAAACAAGTGGAGCAAGTGGATTACTTCACCTAACTCGGAAGTACCGTCACATGGGACGGAAGAAGTACTACAGACATCAAGCGAAGAGAGCGTTCACAATGAAAAGACAGTTGCCGTGTTCAAAGAAGATAGAACTGCAGACGAGGGAACAATACGTGATAACATTCGTATGGGGCGTGGCACTGTATGGATCGGAAGCGTGGACTATCGGGAAAGTAGACCAGAAAAGGCTAGAAGCCTTCGAAACTTTGTGCTGGAGGAGGATGCTTAGGATAAAATGGACGGATAAAATAAGAAATGAAGAAGTATACAGAAGAATAGATGAAGAACGGACCCTATGGAACACCATAGAGAAAAGAAGAACCAGATGGATTGGCACCACACCCTGAGGTACAATTCGTTCGTGAAGAATATAATAGAAGGAAAAATAGAGGGAAAAGTATTAGCAGGGAGGCCAAGGGATAAATAAATACATGGGGCAGATAAAGAAGAAAGTAGACAACAACAAAAAATGCCAGGAAGTAAGGCAATTAGCATGAGATAGGGTAGGCTGGAGGGCTGCAGTCAACTAATCTTAGGATCAATGTTAATGCTAATGCTTGGGATCCTCATGAAGTCGAATCGATTACCGAATCGCGTGGAGCGTAGTGGAGCTAGATTTGTAAAACGTCGTTATGATAAACTTAGTAGTCTATCAAAGTTATTAGAGATGCTAGTTGGGGGAATCACTCACGGAGCGAAGGTTAAAGTAAAGATTTGAAGCTCTTGCATAAATTGGAAGGACGTCTCTTCAGCAATGATGCTGAAAATTTATGATTACCCCCATCGTACCATGGTAGGATAGATCATGTCAGTAAAATTAGATAGATTACGCGTAGAACAGATACATTTAAAATTCCAATTTTTCCGCGAAAGATAGTGGATCAGAATGACATTGTCCGACCGCGGCAGGAGTTAAAATATTCGGGTCAAAATTAGGCTGGTGTGTACGCGTATTCTATTATTCACCGCCTGCCACACACCCCAGCGGTGACTCGCAGGGTACTAAATTAAATGAAAAATAAAATGCACCGTGAAGGAACTATTTTCCTATTGAAAACTTGCAGACCAGAAAAATAATCCAGAAACCTTCATGAAATTATTCACGACTCTTCAAATTTGAACGACTCCTAGGCGGACCATAATAACTGAAAGAGATCTATCAGATATTTCATCTGTCTCTAGTCGGTTCAAATGCAACCTATTCAAGGAATAATTGCTCCACCTAATCACAAGGTGCGAATACTACCAGAAATAATTGTAATTTGCCGAGGCCTCTTTCGTCGCCATCACGGTAATCAAATCGAAGATTGGCTTTGGTGGGCGAGGGTGGTCAACCCCCAACTTAAACCGAAACGCGCGTGAAAGTCACGCATTCTCAACTAGGGCGAAGTGGGAAAGTCCAGTCTCTTTGCCGCCACAATGCTTCCCACCAAGTTCAAATTACCGGTAAATATTAAATGAGCTTGCCTCATGGTATCGCTGGGATTTGAAGCCCCCGACCCTACGATCGGGAACACCCAACAAGGTCGGGGGTGCCAACGAGCTAAACACCTCGCCATAGAAATCCCCCGATCGTATAAGTTATCGAGGCGATTTTACGAAAACTGCTATGGTCTACTCAGACTGGCCAATATCTTAAGTCTGACATTAGAACAATGACATTAAAGGAATTATAATGGCCCCACACTACTCGGGTAGATGAGACCACAAAGATAAAATAAGGGAGATAGATTCCAGTACTGATAAACTCAAATACTCTTCCTTTCCCCGAAAAATCAGAAATCATAATAGCAAGAAACCGAAGTCCCTTTAGAAATATTGAAAACATTGCATTTACAAGTCGGAACAAAATTAAACATTGCAAAGATGTTAGGTATACTTTCAGATGCATGTGTATGTTAGTTGGTAGTTTGAGTGTTTGCATGTATGTGGGTTGTTTGGGTTTTTGCATGAATGTATACCATGTTTTGTTTGTGGATTGTATTAATTTGTGACTTTTACATGTGGTTTTGTTCCTTTTTACGGATGGTGCCCTAACACCCCCCGCCACACGCCCTTGCGGTGGCTTGCGGGGTAATACGTAGATGTTAAGGCTAAGTACCGTATGGTTCATTACTATGCAGACGTAACTGCGAAGAGGGAAAGTTACCTTAGCGTTAAAGGCTGTTGAGGGTCATACTGTGGTAAGGATAGTCATTATTTTATTCATTTGCCGCAAGCAATTGACAAAAATTGTGACATAAAACCCTATTGGATTTGCCAAAATAAGTATAGATAATTTGATATTATGCAATTTTCTTCGTGCAAATTTTATATTCTACAGAATAACATGCTCTAACAATAAAAAAAATTAGCTCCCTTCAAAAATCAATAACATTAGCAGCGCACCTTATTTATTTTTGTCAGTTGACATCATATGTATTTGCATGCGTGAACATAAGTTGAAAAGCGTTTGTTCCATGAATGCATATGCCACTATGGGTGTAAGTTTACATAGATATGTTGATTTTGCATACAATTTTGTTCTCTTTTATGGGTGGTAACCTAACACCCCCCCACACACCCTTGCGGCAGCTTGCGAGGTATTATGCCTGCTACCTGCAACGTTGGGTCGCATTCCCTGCCTTTTACAGTCTCCTCGGGAGGTAGAGTGTTTTGTGGTGCATGTTCATGTGGTATTGGTGTTTCACATTCTTGCTTGTTTTGTCCTGGCTTCCGTGTTGTAGGATGGCTTTCGTGCTGCATTAGTGGGTGCAGTTTTTTGTTGTTTTGCGGTATATAGTATGTGTTTGCATGAGTGTTGGATGAAGGGATTGTTGCATGAGTGTGTGCGCTGCTGTGGGTATCATTTTCCACGTTGTTGTATTGCATGTGGTATTGTTCCTTTTTGCGGTTGGTGACCTAACACCCCTCGCCACACGCCCTTGCGGCGGCTTGCGGGGTACTATGTAGATGTAAATGTAAGTATGCTTTTATCAACATCACAGATATTTACATTCACTCCAAACGAACGACAACACTGATGTACAACTCTTGCTGTCACTCATCACTTTTGGTCAATACAGATGGCAAATTTCCCAATTATGAATGTCAGCAGGTTTGCAGTTTTTTTTAACAGTAAAAAACTAATCACAGAACAAATTAAAACTTGGTGGGAATTTCAATTTCATTGTTCATTTTGACTCGCTATCGTAAACCAACGCCAAGGGACCCTCCGTCTGCTACAGATCGAAGCGTGCTGACATCCTGTGCGCGTCAATACAGCAATCATCCTCGGCTCCCTCTTCCACTAATTTTCACGCTACACGAAAACGAAGGTTACCTTCCGAAAAACACTCTCACAAATATATTGAACATAAGGTCTTTCATCTGTTTTGTAATATGAAAACGGTTACAAATACTTTAGGATAAGTTTTCTCCATATAATTATGCAGTATTCAAAGGAAACACTTTCAAAAAATTCAATGCTCACATTCTGTAAAACCTCTTCAATTGCAATACTAACTGGATGGACAGGATATTCGCGGAAAGAGAAAGGGAAAGGCCGAAAGACTAATGGGACGTTAGAAAACGGATGTGCCCGAGAAAATTGGGACATTCTTGGGAAATAATATACGAACGACGTGGGTGAGAGATCGTAGTTTCATACCGCTTTCAAAGATAAGCGTAAATAGTCATAATTTTCTTACGGCATCCCAATTTGCCGTAAATGAGCCATGAGTGTAGTTAATTAAATTCCTGGGAACAATTTTTAAACTATCCCCCGGGGAGAAAATCCACGATTTCATTTCTCCGCGGCTTATATTATTGTCCAGTACATCTCAGCCGAAGAAGGCAACGGGAAAGCACCTCAATTATCATTCCAAAAATTAACATGATGGACTATACAGAGATTTTGAGTCCTGGCAACTACGGTGCTCGGCCCAATCGGCCGTGTGTCGTGCCAGGAAGCGGGGGAGGCAAGGCTTCCGCGGTCGTCATCCCACGAAACCCTTGCAGGGCAAAACCAGCTGCAGCAGGACAGAAGACGCAGGAGAGAAAGACCAAATTAGTTAGAATAGGAACGTGGAATTTTAGGACAATGATGAGGACGGGGAAATTGGAGAATGTTAAGCGAGAGATGGCCAGGGGAAATTTACATATTTTAGGTCTATGCGAGGTGAGATGGAATGATAGCGGAGATTACTGGAGTGGTCAATATGGAATAATATACAGTTGCGGGGAAGAGAGCCAACGAGGGGTTGCCATAGTATTAAATAAAGAGGTAGGAAGAAGCGTAGCCAACATAGAGAAGGTAACGGATAGATTATTACTAGTAGAGATAAAAGCAGAACCGACGAACTTGGTTATTATTCAGGTATACCTGTACATGCCACCGAGCAACCATAGGGAAGAAGAGGTAGATAGGATATACGATCAGTTAGAGGACATAATCGCGTGTGTTCCTGCAGGGAAACATTTGATAGTGATGGGGGATTGGAATGCGAGGGTAGGCGAAGGAAGAGATGGTGGTGAGGTGGGGGACTACGGTTTAGGCACGAGGAATGACCGCGGGGAGAAAGCAGTTTAGTTCTGCAGGAGACAGGGGTTAGTCATCACCTACATTTGGTTTGGACACCACAAAAGACGCAGGTATACATGGAAAATGCCAGGGGACTCAGAAAGGTATCAGATAGATTATATTCTGGTTAGACACAGGTTTAGGAACAGTGTGATAAATTCGCACAGATTCCCGTGAGCGGATACGGACTCTGACCACAATTTAGTTGTTATGAAATGTAGCGTACGTTTCAAAAAGATAAGGCAGGGGCGGCGAGTTAGAAAATGGAATGTAGAAGCATTAAATGGGTTGAAAAGGAACGAATACAAACAGGCGGTAGAGACAATCATGGAGGATGGCAAAGGGCTAAGTACTATCGAAGAAATGTGGGGAAGTATCATGAAAGGGTTATCGAAAGCCGCAAAAGACACTATTGGAACCATTAACGCTAAAAGGACTAGGAAACCATGGATCACAAATGAGATGATAACAAAGATGGATGAGCTGAGGGAATGGAATAATGTAAATACCGAGTTAGGCGAAATGAAGTACAAGGAGTTCAACAATAAATTAAGATGGGAAACAAATAAAGCTAAAGAAGCATGGTGGAAGACGCAGTGCGAGGATATGGAAAGTTGGCAGAGGAAGGGTGAAATCGGTGCGCTGTACGGCAAAGTAAAATCTTTATCGGGAAGTAAGAAAGGGAGATCAACGATAGCAGTTAGAGATAAGGCGGGTAAGGCAATATTTGACACAGGAAAGATCCAAGAGAGATGGAAGGAGTATATAGAAGAACTGTATAGTAAAGAACTTCGACCAACAAAGTTAGACATTGAAAAAGAATATGACGTAGAGGAAGATAGCTTAGGTCCAGCCATAATAGACGATGAGATAGATAGGGCATTAAGGGAGAACAATTGAATTGTTTAGGAAAACGTGGGAGAAAGAGGCTATATGGGCTGATTCGTAGTATTTATGAGGAAGGAATCTGGCCGGAAGACTTCGTGAAATCAGTTTTAGTTCGTATTCCGAAAAAGATAAAGACTACATCATGTGAGGACTATAGGACAAAAAGTTTGATCTCCCACGCAGCTAAAGTTGTTCTCAGGATCATAAACAAAAGGATAGAGAGTAGGGCAAATTATTATTTAGGGGATGATCATTTTGGGTTAAGGAAGGGGAGAGGTACGCTTTATGCCTTTGCAGTAATGAGAATATTATTGGAGAGGAATATAAAATGCAACCAGGAGGTGTTTGCCTGTTTCGTAGATTTCGAAAAAGCGTTTGATCGAGTGAATTGGAAAAAACTAATGAGTATATTGCAGTAAATAGGAACAGATTGGAGGGAAAGGAGGTTAATCCGCAACCTGTACATGTCTCAGATTGTTCAGGTGCGAGTGGGGAACGGGGAGTCCGGATGGGCAGTGTTAGGAAGAGGTGTAAGGGAGGGTTGCCCATTATCACCGGTGCTGTTCAACCTGTATGCAGAGGAAATGATTAAAGAGGCATGGGAGGAACTCGAGGTAGGAATGAAAGTGGGCGGGGAATTCGTAAAGTCTGTCAGGTTAGCTGATGATCAAGCTTTAGTTTGTCAGTCAGCCAAGGGGTTGCAAGCATTGCTTAGTGAATTGGAAATTCAGAGCGACAGGTATGGGATGGGAATCAATATTAATAAAACAAAGGTTATGCGATTTTTCTAGAAAGAAAAAGGCTAAGCTAAACATTAAAATAGGAGGGCAAAAACTAGAACAGGTAGAACAGTTTACGTATCTCGGTAGTGTTTTGGACCAACAGGGTCAAAGTAGTAGGGAAGTAAGGAGAAGAATTGCGCTAGGCAAAGAGGCTTTCACAAGGAGGAGGGAGTTGATGACAGGGACTTAGAGTAAGGATATTAAGAAAAGACTTGTAAAAACTTTGATTTGGAGCGTAGCTATGTACGGCACGGAAACGTGGTCATTGAAGCAGGAGGATAGACGTAGATTGGAGGCTTTTGAAATGTGGGTGTGGAGAAGAATGGAGAAGGTGAACTGGACAGAGAAGAAAACAAACGAGGAAGTACTTGGTACGGTGGGCGAGGACAAGGGGTTTGTTGAGAGAAATCCTATGGAGGCAGGAAAAGTGGATGAAGGGGGTATTGAGCGACAGTGGGATGTGGAAGACTGAAATGGAGGGGAGAATGTTGGGCAAAAGAGGAACGGGAAGGAACAGGATAGGGATGTTGGACGGGATGAAGGGAGGAAGAAAGTACTCAGAGATGAAGAGGGACCTGATGTAGAGTAGGATGTTGTGTTTTGCTAGGAGTCACAAATTATTTAATTAGTAATTATGTCCATCCAAAAACCTACCTTAACCGGTAGATTACCTGATAATACATCTCAGCCCTCAATTCCACAGCAGATTATTCAAAAGAAATGGCGCCTCGTGTATTACTTCATAGAGAAAGATATGCTCGCCTTTATCACCTTTTGATCACTTGAGTCTTTTTTTCTTGACTTGACTCCCCATTCGAGGTCACACCACACATTGAAAATCGCTGATTCAAGGCGTGGACTCGACCACAGATGATCGAAAGGAAAAAAAAACACGAACTTAATTCTCTGATAAACGGCGTGAACAAGGGCGTGAAAAGCCACTCTTTGATATCTTATCAGTGAATAACAGAGAGTAAAAGTCCATTGGCTGATTAGAATCGAGACTACATTTTAAGCGATTTTTTGACTCGAGATGTCTTTTATACACTTATGATGGACGATTTACTGGGCCATATTTCTACTTCTATATCCACATAATATCCCGCAAGGGCGTGTGGCGGGGGGTGTTAGGGCACCACCCGTAAAATTGAATAAAACCACAGGCAAAACCAAAACATCCATGCAAACCCACACCCACAGAGGCATATACATTCACGCAAAAACCTTTTTAACGTGCATGCATGCAAATACATATACTGTAAACTAACAAACACATGAACCTTAACATGTAGAAACATTTTTCTAATAGCGTGCAAGCCAGAATTTGAAAAGAAAGAAGGCGTCATTCCACTACCACATGGACATGCAACATACAACGGTCTCCTCCCCCAAGGACACAGGTAGGGAATGTGACCCAATGCTGCAGGTAGCGGGAGGCCCCCCCCCACGGAGACAGACACGAGGGATGGAAGGGGATCCTTAAAAAGATAAAAGACAGAACAAACAACACTGCAAAGAGCACTACATTATTAAATGGTACTCTAATGCGGTCATGCGGGAAGAAAGGGTTTTGACAACAAAACCCTGGAGGTCATTGAAATCGCATGCAATTGAGTAAAACTAATTGTTCCCCAGACGCTGAAGGTGGGAAGTGGAATTTCTGCTGTCTACAAGCATGCAGTGGCCATTACGTATTGTGCGTGGGAAGGAGGAGTCTTAGACTCTACTAGTTCTGGCATATATTTCCCGAATTTCATATACATGATCCAAGCGATTGATGTATTTAGAAGTGCGAATAATTTGCGAGACCTTGGTGCTGAAACATGCGGATCTGAATTTATTTAGTAAGTTCAACCTAGCGTTGAATTGTCTCTCTTCTAATGATTCCCACCCCAACTTCAGAGGCATTTGAGAAACGCTTTTCGTTTTATCGTAAGTGTTCTTAACGAAACGGGCTGCCCGGCGTTGAAACATCTCAATTTCCCGAATGAGGCCTTTTCCACTCGGATCCCGCACGCTGCATGCATATTCTAAATGAGGCCTTACAAGAGCGTGGTAATAGCGTTCCTTGACCTTCGAGTCACTTCTGTCGACAATGCGTCTAATAAATCCCAATTTTTTATATGCTAACCCGCAGATTTTACTCATGCTGGTGCCCCAAGTTAAGTGGTTAGTTATATTAACATCTAGGTAACCTACCGCATCAACTGCTTCTAGGTCAACTCCAGCAAGTTTGCACATAATAAAACCTGCTTTAACCTCCTAAAAATCAACAATACCAAATGTTGAATTTAGAGATAAAAATATTCGGGTCAAAATTATTCTGATGAGTATTCACCCCCCTAACAGTAGCCACACACCCTAACAGTGACTTTCAGGGTCGTCAAATATCAAATTTCACAAACTTTATTTTAGACGGCGAGTTATTAAGAATGTCTGTGTGGCAGACGAAGAAGGACAAATCAACAGGAGGATGCAGTGAAATTGACATAATTGAAATATTAAATTGAACAAAAAGCCTTATCAGATTGGCAGAATAATTTATCTATATTCCTGTCCAAACAAAAGCAGTCGTTTCTGGTTTTTCCTGAACGCTTTTGCCACGGACCTAAATGAAGATGCAGAGAAAAGATCAGAGAAAACGTCGACAGGAAGCGTATGCACTCTACGGTTCGCAACCTTGGTCGCTGAGGCAACAGGACGGTAATGAGCGTCAATCGAAGGCTTTCGATGTACGGGGGCAGACAATGATAGACACATTTAAATGGACGTAAATAAAAAACAAAAGAAGCTCTAGGACCAGTAGCGTAACAGGCAATATTTTTAGAAGAAATCCTCAGGAGGCAGGGAGGTTGGATGGCCATAATGGGGGACTAAGGAATGCTTAGAACTGACAGACGAGAGAATATTTGGGAATCGGTGAAGGAAGGAAAAGATAAAGACGTGTGTGTTTGGATGAAACGAACGAGGGCAGCAAGTATGCGACGCTGAAGAATATTACTACGATTAGTAACAATATCCGATTGAGGGATGAGAGAATAGTCAAGAAATATAGTCATAAACTTGGAAATTTCACAGACAATTTCTGCGATAGCATTTTTTTTCATCCAAAGATAAAGTATCTAAAAACGCGTCCGGTATAACAACTGTAAAGAGTTCACGAAACGCACCAAAAGTCGTCTAAAAATCTTTTATGGATCCTACATCGGGGACATTGCTTCAAGGCAGCAAGAGGGTTGGTTCCTCAGTGGGGTTCACCAGAGACCCAAATGGCTCCTCCACTTCTGCTAGGCTGGCATCGGACAAATTTGCAAATTACTCTTACACTTCACTGAATTCCATTTATCTAGAAAACACGATCTTATTATAAAGGAGAGCAGTTGTTACGTCGAGGCGATTGGGCAAAATGGCACGCATCATGCGTCGATCCACCGTGCTGACCAAAGAGGGATGGCTCGACGGATCAGCGTGCGATGGTCACACTCGGATAGTCCGAAGCTGAGAATCCGATAAGAGATTAAGCGCAGGAAGTTCCAATTAGGGCGCCGATTAAAAGATAAAAGAGCAGATATGAAAAAATAAGAAGGCGCTTACCCCTATCGCCAGGTCCGTGCGTGGGGGAATACGGAGGAGCGGTGCCGAGATGCGAATCTCTTTCGCTGCAATTACATCTCTTATTGTTTGGTGGTCTACTTACCGAATAAGGTAGGCGAGGAGAAGGGATTGTTGGGAGAAATGGAAAGGAGACAGGAAAAATGGATGAAGGGCGGATTGGTCGGCAGTGGGATGTCGAATGCTGTACTATATTGAGGGGAGAATGTTGGGCAAACGAGGAAAGGACAGGAACGGGATAGGGATGAGTTGGATGGGATGAAGGAAGTACTCAAGAGGTGAAGGCCAGTTTGCAATGGTGGATGGTGTTAATTTGTGGTACTCGTCATGTCCCCAGATTATGATACTCTGAATCGAAACCGGTTGCAATAAAAGTACGTCGTGTGCGTGGTCAAGCAAAGTATTTTATTTCCTACTCATCGTGAAAGACAGTGTGTTTATGTGGGTGTGAAATCATCTCCTGCCACACACCCTAGTGTTGGCTCGCAGGGTATTGAATTAAAAAAATTGAACTAAATAAAAAAGTATAAAGAAAAGATGGTAACAATCTTCCACCGGAAAACTTTAATAGTATTAGAAAAAGATTTAATACATCCACACCCGGTCGTACTCTTAAACTTACCTAGAGGACAATTGTTACTATATTTTCTTTCTTACGTTCGAATTCCACCACATCACGCCTGAAACTACTCAAATTTTAAATAAAACGGTTTTTTCAAGAAAAAAAATCAAGCAGATTAAACATTAATATTTCCGCAGCCGCAGGAACAGTACACAAATTAACGATGGATGTATTTCTACATATGACCGCAAGTCAAATTATTTCAATCGAAAAAACATGGGAAACCCGACCCCGTTTCCATAAATCGCAAGGGAGGCATTCTCTGAAAGGGCGCACGCGATGAGATGGCAAATATCGATAATTAGAGTTTCCCGAAACCGCACACGCCCGAAACCGCACAATTCCGAAACCGCAATCGTCTGGAGAGCATCTAACGACAGCTGTCGGCTTCAGGCCAGCTTCCAGTCGAGGCGAAATTTTCCATTCTTCCAAAACGCCGCGAAGATCACGGCACTTAGGTACGCACAGGGACGTCGTAATGTGCTTCCCGAGTAATACGGTAGGAAGTAATAATCCCACCGCGCACCATTGACCATGATAAACTCCGTGCACCACGATACGACTGGAGAAGTAAGGGCCGACCAACTCGCGACACTTAGCGTTTGCTTCTTCCACATGTATTAAATTTAGTCATATGAATGCCACCTACACGGACGTACGTCATACTTCTTATGCGTGTGTTTACACAGGGTGCGTTCCGAAGGTAATGCAATTGAATCTCCCGCACAGCTCCTATTGGTCGGAGTGGGATCAAACCACTTGGAGTAGGTGGGGAGGGGGGACTCTAAGCTTTGCCGCGAATCCGGTCTCAGTGCTCTCCAAGCTGTGGAAGCGGAAGGAGGCCAGTTATTGCAAACCTCGGCGCGCCAAATGTGCCACGAAATAAATGGAATCGACGATTGAGCAACGTTACGCGATTACTAATTTTTGGGCTTGACTGAAAAAATCTCTTGAGGAGACTAACAAAATGATTCGCGAGGCTTACGGGGACTCTATTCCGTCCTACTCACGAGTTCCGAGGCCTTTAAGGAGGGCCGGGAAGAGATTAACGACGAAAAACTCTCTGGGCGGCCGTCAACCAGCAAAACCGAGACACGGGCGAGTACATTTCGGTTCATATGCCATGCAATTGACTCAAGACAACGCTTTCCTCTGAATAAGAATGCAGATATTCACGTATTCATCTTACATTATGTTACAATGCTGATTTTAATGTGGCTGAAACTAAAAAAAATAATAAATTACCTCAGCCGTAACATACAGGTTATAAAAGCATCACAATCGAGGAGCTGAATTAGTCCTCACTCAATCATTTTGTTTTCGCTTACGAAGGAATGAACACGAGTGCTCGTTTTTTCTTTAATTTTTATTAATGACACATTTTCCGCCTCAAAGTTTTGTGCGTGTTCGCAGGAGGTTGGGATAGGTTTTTAAGACTCGGCAACAATTGTTCAAGGTTTTTAAGACCAAAATTAATTTCCACATCAAAATACATCATTATACCACTATTTAAATCCTTTAAAATTTCAAATTTAAAATTAATTCAACTCGGACCACAAAAATAATAATGCATTGATTTAGATGGTTTGAGGATACACTTATAAGAAATTTAAAATTTTAAATATAAAAATCTATTCAGCGATTAGAATACATTTTTGAATAGTTTTATTATAAAATATCTTAATAATGATATAATCCACAAAAATATCTGTGATTAGGATTATTGACCCATTCAATTTTCCCGAAATCCCTGGATCCTGCCTATTATTCATAAAAGTTTGAAAATTTCCTGTTACCTTCTTCATTTACCTAAAATAATGACAACAATTTTTACAAAATCTGTAAAAAAAAATTTTTGATGCAAAAGAACGGTCATGCATTCAGAACTTGAATAATGTAAAGTTTGAACTAAAAAGAGATATATAGTATAGCTAGAAATTGAAAATGTCTTTTGAGACATTTTATTTGAAATTTTACAATAACAAGTCTCTGTTCATCTCTCACTTCGGAAAATAAGTCTGTGAATCTAATATGCGAAAACATTTTCACATATAAGGTCCTTCTTACTATGGACCCACAAGTGCACACAACAAAAAAATAAGAAACGTAGTACACACCAATCTGATTACTAATTCACCTCATTACATGTGAAACAATACACGACAGCCTTACTTGTATCTTTCATCGTGGTGTACGCGCATCACGGTAAATAATTGATAATGCACACTTTTTCATTCACTTAAGTAATATCAACCAATAAAAATGAAAATCCAAATGAATATCTCCTCATATCTTCTCTCTTGCGGAGAGAAAGCAGAACTAATTTTGAATGCAACAACCGATTTGGCGATCTGTAGTGTCACCGTGAATCTGGAAATATCTACTGCATTGGGGAATAAGTGGATATACATGTATACGGGGAATAGTATGTGGGCAAGCTAAGAAAAGATTTATTGGAAGAGTACTGGGTTAATGTGATGGAAAGATCAAAGAGAAATGCAATCCGAGGTTGGTTAGGCCTCATTTATGGATTATGCTGCAAGTATTATGGGATCCTTACGCAGTTGGATTAATTGCCGAATTGGATCGCGTGCAGCGTAGAGGAATTAGATTTGTAAAACCTTGTCATGATAAACTTAATACCGTGTCCAAAATGTTAGCGCAGGTAGGCTGGCATTGATTCATGGAGCGAAGGTTAAATTACAGATTAAATCTCTCGCATAATTTGGAAGGACATCTCTCTAGTAATGATGTTGAACGTGCATTACCCCTGTTATACTGCAGTAGGAGATATCATGTAAATAAAATTAGAAAGATTAAGTGGAGAACAGAAATATTTAAGATGTCATTTTTCTACGACCGATGATAGATAAGAATCACATATTCCAGCCTCCATACCGTAATCAGACCAAAGCAAAAGCGCCCAGTAATGGGATTCCCTTTCTTTAGGATTCAAATCTAGCAAGGAAAGAAATCTAAGTTCTCGTCTTACGAACAGAGGAGAACGCAAAACTATGACTTAAGGCCATTAGGGATGTGAGATCAAGGCGACGGGGAGTAATGAGTCCACCCTTCGTACATAAATAGTTGGCGGGGAAGGAGACAGATTGGAGACCGCGAGAGATAGGCGGGATAAAATCCACGGAAACACTTATATCGGAAGTTTTGACCGTGGGGGTGAGATAACACAAACTGATTGCACCGCAAGAGCAATGGGCGGCGGCTTCTTTGTCTGCGTTTAGTAAAAATGCAATTCCAATGTCTCTCCGACCGTGATTTCCTAAATATACACCAAAGGATGATTCACAGATTTCCAGGTTACAGGTCTCCACATCCGCGTATTGGTTTTTCGTATATTTTACCAACACACACACACACACACACACACACACACACACACACACATATATATATATATATATATATTATATATATAGATACATATATATATGTATATATATATAAACATATATATATTTATATATATATATACATATATTATTATTATTATTATTTGGTAATCTACCGATTAAGGTAGGTTTTTGGATGGGCATAATTACTAATTAAATAATTTGTGACCCCTAGCAAAACACAAGATCCTACTCTACATCAGGTCCCTCTTCAGCTCCGAGTACTTTCTTCCGCCCTTCATCCCGTCCAACATCCCTATCCTGTTCCTTCCCTTTCCTCGTTTGCCTAACATTCTCCCCTCAATTACAGTCTTCCACATCCCGCTGCCGGTCACTAAACCCTTCATCAACTTTTCCTGCCTCCATAGGATTTCTCCAAACAAACCCCTCTCCTCACCCACCATACCAAGTACTTCCTCGTTTGTTTTCTTCTCTGTCCATTTCACCTTCGCCATTCTTCTCCACACCCACATTTCAAAAGACTCCAGTCTACGTCTATCCTCCCGCTTCAATGACCACGTTTCCGCGCTGTACATAGCTACGCTCCATATCAAAGTTTTTACGAGTCTTTTCTTAATATCCTTACTCAAAGACCATCTCATCAACTCCCTCCTCCTTGTGAAAGCTTCTTTGCTTAGCGCAATTCTTCTCCTTACGTCCCTACTACTTTGACCATGTTGGTCCAAAACACTACCGAGATACGTAAACTGTTCTATCCGCTCTAGTTTTTTCCCTCCTATTTTAATGTTAAGATTAGCCTTTTTCTTTCTAGAGAATTGCATAACCTTTGTTTTATTAATATTAATTTTCATCCCATACCTGTCGCAATGAATTTCCAATGCACTAAGCAATGGTTGCAACCCCTTGGCTGACTGACAACCTAAAGCTTGGTCATCAGCAAACCTAACTGATTTTACGGATTCCCCGCCCACTTTCATTCCTACCTCCAGTTCCTCCCATGCCTCTTTCATCATTTCCTCTGCATACAGGTTGAACAGCAACAGTAATAATGGGCAACCCTGCCTTACACCTCTTCCTAACACTGCCCATCCGGACTCCCCGTTCCCCACTCGCACCTGAGCAATCTGAGACATGTACAGGTTGCGGATTAGCCTCCTATCCCTCCAATCTATTCCTATTTACTGCAATATACTCATTAGTTTTTTTCCAATTCACTCTATCAAACGGTTTTTCGTAATCTACGAAACAGGCAAATACCTCCTGGTTGTATTCTATATTCGTCTCGATTAATAATCTCATTACTGCAATGGTATCACGCGTACCTCTCCTCTTCCTAAACCCAAACTGATCATCCCCTAAGTAATCAATTGCCTTACTCTCTATCCTTTCGTTTATGATCCTGAGAACAACTTTAGCTGCGTGGGATATCAAACTTATTGTCCTCTAGTCCTCACATGATGTAGCCTTTATCTTTTCCGGAATAGGTACTAAAACTGTTCTCACAAAGTCTTCCGGCCAGATTCCTTCCTAATAGATTCTACGAATTAGCCCATATAGCCTCTTCCGCCCACATTTTCATAAACATTTCAATAGTTCCGCGGGAATGTTACCCACCCCCACGGCCTTATTTAGTTTCATCTCCCTTAATGCCCTTTCTATCTTATCGTCGAGTATACCTGGACCTAAGCTATGTTCCTCGACGTCTTGTTCCTTTTCTATGTCTAAATTTATTGGTCTAATCTCTTTACTATACAGTTCTTCTATGTATTCCTTCCTTCTCTCTTGGATCTTTCCTATGTCAAATATTATCTTACCCCCCTTATCTCTAACTGTCAGAATAGATCTCCTTTCTTACTTCCCGATAAAGATTTAACTTTGCTGTGCAGCGCATCGATTTCACCCTTCCTCTGCAGACTTTCCATAACCTCACACTGCGTCTTCCACCATGCTTTATTTGCTTTATTCGTTGCCCGTCTCAATTTATTGCTGAACTCCTAGTACTTCATTTTGCCTAACTCGGTATTTACATTATTCCATTCCCTCAGCTCATCCATCTTTGTAATCTGCGATCCATGGTTTCCTAGTCAATTTAGCGTTAACGGTTCGAATAGTGACTTTTGCTGCTTTCGATAACCCTTTCTTTAATACTTTCCCATTTTTCTTTGCTAGTACGTAGCCCTTTACCATCCTCCATACTTTCCTCTACTGCCTATTGGTACTCCTTCAGTTTTAACCCATTTAATGCTTCTACGTTCCATTTTATAACTCGCCGCCCCTGCCTTATCTTTTTGAAACGGACGCTACATTTCAAAACAACTAAATTGTGGTCAGAGTCCGCATCCGCTCACGGGAATCTGTGCGAATTTATCACACTGTTCCTAAACCTGTGTCTAGCCAGGATATAATCTAGCTGATACCTTTCCGAGTCCCCTGGCATTTTCAATGTATACCTGCGTCTTTTGTGGTGTCCAAACCAAGTGTAGGTGATGACTAAGCCCTGTCTCCTGCAGAACACAACTGCTTTCTCCCCTCGGTCATTCGTCGTACCTAAACCGTAGTCCCCCACCTCATGACCATCCCTTCCTTCGCCTACCGCCGCATTCCAATCCCCCATCACTATCAAATGTTTCCCTGCAGGAACACACGCGATTATGTCCTTAAAGTAAACCTTTAAGTAACTTAAAAACCAATCCCGCACTTGACAAATTCCGCTCGGCTTCAACTCATGAGCCAAAACCCCTTCCTAGTAACCATCCTGTCGAAATTTTTATACGTCTCTTTATCGAATAAGTTTCCAATCAATCCTTCAAAAAACATCTCAAGACCGAAAAATAACCTCTCCATGAATGAATGTCATGCCCTAAAAACCCTACAGTCCAATCCCAACATCGTTGTTACCTCCGCCGATAAAGGCTCCTCTATTGTAATTCTAAACACCAATGATTATATTTCCAAAGCCCTCGCTCACCTGAACGATACATCAACCAATACCACCACTCTCACCAAAAACCCAACAAAAACTTTCCTAACCGTAATTCGGTATATTTTCCTCCGCTCCGGACCAGAAGAAGGCCTCACCTCCCAAGACATATCTCTACTTTCACCCCCAAACCCCAGAACACCCCAGTTTTATCTCCTCCACAAAATACACAAACCCAACATCCCCTGTCGTCCTATAGTTTCCAGTTACAATTCTCCCACCGAAAGAATCTCCGCATTCCTTGACCACCACCTACAACCACTTGTACTCTCTTTGCCCTCCTTCACGAAAGACACATACCACTTCCTCAACCGTCTAAATTCTGTCTCTATTCCCTCCACACTCAACCTACTTATGGCCACCATCGACGTTACCTCACTTTATACTTTTATTCCCCATGCAGAAGGTTTATCCACCCTCCGGCATTATCTTTCTCTACGCCCCCTACCCCAGCGCCCCTCGACAGAATTTCTCTTCAATCTTGCCACTTTCGTCCTAACTAAAAATGCATTCGCTTTCCAAAATTGTTTTTACCAGAGACAAAAGGCACAGCGATGGGAACCAGGATGGCACCATCATACGCCAATCTCTTCATGGGCCATCTCCAAGAGAATCCTGTCACATCAACCTCTTTTCTGAGTCCGCTATATAGACGACATTCTTATTCTCTGGACACATTGCTCTGATTCTCTCAGCAAATTTCTTATCCGCCTTAAATTCATCTTTCACTGTTATATTCACCTCTTCCATTTCAGACTCCACCATCACCTTTCTTGACACAGACATCTCACTTCAAAACAACAAATTCACTACTTCAGTACACATCAAAGCCACTAACCATCAGCAATACCTACACCACACTAGCTGTCATCCTCAACACACGAAACGCTCGATTCCTAACTCCCTCTCTATCTGCTGACACTGAATTAGCAACACCACAGCCACTCTCAACAAAAACCTTGACAATCTACATCTTGCACTCCTCAAACGCGGTTACCCAGAAAAGTTACTAAAAAATAAAATCCACCGCTCCACCCGACCACACACACCACACAATAACAAGCCCACATCTGACGCAGGACTCAACCTTTGCACCACCTATTTCCCCGGATCACACAGACTGAAAACCCTCCTTAAAGAACTGTTTCCAATTTTACATGACAATGACGCGACCTCATCCTTACTACCCCAATGCCCATCTATCGCATACAGAAACTTCTGATGACGACGGCCGGGCCGTCGAAATGTCAAAACAACATATGTGATTGTCCTTTCTTCGTGTGTCTATGGTTTCAAAATCTGCAACTGTGTTTATATATATATATATATATATATATATATATATATATATATATATATATATATATATATATATATATATATATTTGTGCGTCGCCGAAGAGCGTTCAATTTCGAAGATATTTATAAGCTCTAATAGGCTCTTACCCCCTCGGGGTTTAGTTTTCGCATTCCCTTTTCAGCAAGCATTAAACCGAAGACTGGCTTGCAGTTAAATACTCAAAGTTTTGTATTTTAAATTTCGCTTATATGGCGTTACCTCAACCTAGTTTCTTCAGCCATACCTTCTTTTCAAAAGTTTCCTTCAAGACTTTTGATTATTATCCAGAATTTTCCATGCAATTAAAAATATATCTGTAGGTGGATTCGTGAAAACATGCACGTATATAAGTACGTGTAAACATGGCTTACGTAAAACATATCGAGAAAATATACTCATTTCACATAATTCTAAAATTCCTGAAAATTCTTCAATCAGTACATCCCTTGAGCGTAGACACACTTTCCCGTGACTTTCCCACGGCTCGAAGTCTCCCTGTTAGGCGGATTCCCGAAGGTTATTAAGGGCACGCGTGGAAACTTCTTTGACGACTTGACTTAGGGTCCAATGGCGGTGCCCTTTGAGTGAGGGAGGTCTTCACTTTTGGGAATTGGAGATGGTGTGTTGGTGCCTGTTTAGGACTTCAAGGCGATTGGGGAATCGTCGCGATACCATTGCAGAACGTTTTCGCAAGCAGACACTCGACACTGCTCTCTTGGTCGTCCGTCCGAAGACCTTGGGCAGGATTAGTTTGGCGCATATCTTTCAAATCGCCAAATCTTCAATTTTCGCCAGTGATAATGATGTGCAATGTCATCTTATCAATGTCAACAATACGATCTTATATCAAGCGCACACTTAACCGAATGAAGTTTGAATTATTCACTTCACGCAGTACACGTTGCACGTTGTCGTCGGTTCTTGACGTCGACGGCTTTCCAGCGCAGGGCTCGTACTTCACATTCTTTCGGCCATCTTTGAATCGGTTTTGCCCCTAAAAAGTATCAATTTCTGACATGCTTTCATCCGTGTTCACTTGGAAAATCATGCAAAACGTCCTCGTAACTGATTTTCCTGGTCGAACACAAAATATGATGGCGTACCACAGTTCGCTGCATTTTGCACTTGCATCGAGTCACTTGACAGGGATTCACTCAAAACACGATCTAGCCTGAACAAACGCTCGCAGGCGATTGGCGCTTGGCGCGTGTTGAAAGGCAGACCCCTGACCACGAAGCCTGCGCGCCGCGACTTACAGTCACGTCAGGAAATAATTGCTCCCGATACTTTTTCAATAAACCTTGCATGCGTACATCCGACGATCTATCTATTTGACAAAATTTCCTTCTGTCGCTCCGCATTAACTTCAAAAATCTCACAAGCGGAAGCATAAATATTCCTTCTGCCATGTCTGGCTCACGAGTATGTATAACGTCTTACAATAATCGTGGCACGTTTTTTTCCTTTCGCATTGTGCCATGATAAAATGGTGGCTTCCCTCCTCTGCGCTTTTTCTAATTCACCAATCAAAGCCCCCTTCCCTCGCCCCTGGAATCCGAGCTTTGCTTGTTTCCACTCGTTCGAACAGAGCGTCAGTCCACCCTTCTTTCATCTCCCCCACCCCAGTGAGTATTCGATCGCGAAAACCCCTCCGCCGGACCCCTCCCCCGCCGCACCCCCCTCTCACACATCTCCCCGCGCCAAAGGTGCACCCGCTCAAGGCCGCCGTCGATATCCCCGGGACGTCGCGATATCGATTTCCCCGTTCCTGTATATCTTGTGCGACCCACGAGGGAATGAGCGCTTCGGACATTAAATGCACACGGCGATGGGAACTGCCCAGGCACCCGCCCGAGGTGAGAGACCCTGTTCGTATCCCTAGTCATGCGCCCCCCGCCAACGCCGAGCTCCTTCCGTCCCCGGACACCGGCGCCGCCGTTCGTCATTTTCGAAGTATTGTCGTGTAACAGATGCATGCGCGACCTTGGGAGGGTGCTGGGATATTAGCGAAGCACCCGCCCCATCGTTATTAACGCAGTAGATAACGAAAACGCTATCTTTGTCACTTTAAAGCCAGTCCTAGAGACCACAACGAGATTTCTGGAGTAGAGACATAGATATTTCAATACCCCACAAGTCATCGCTAGGGTGTGTGGCAGGAGGTGAAAACGCACCACACTAATTTGACCCGAATATGACCCTACCGCTGTTATCATGATCCATTATTGTTCGTGGAAGTAATGGCATATTAAATCCATCTATTCTACACTTAATCTCTCTAATTTGATCGACATGATCTCTCCTATCGTAGTAAGATGAGGGTAATATTACATTTTCAACATCAATGCTAAAGACAAGTCCTTCAAATTTGTGCAAGAGATTCAATCCGTATTTTAACCTTCGCTCTATTAAGTGATACCCCGTCTAGCTGTTCTAATATTTTGGATACCTTACTAAGTTTATCATAACAGTGTTTTGTAAATCTAGCACCTCTACAATTCACGCGATCCAATTCGGTTATTAATCCAACTTTATGAAGATCCCATATTGTATTTGCAGCATACTATAGATCCCATTCCCTCGCAGTATACTCTAAACAAGGCCTAACCAACGACTGATAACATTTCTCTCTGACTTTCTCATCACATTTAACACATCACGAATAACTATTGAGAAACCATTCCCTTCTGTAAAAATAAGCGCGCAACGATAATCAAGAAATTTCTTGAGAAATTATTACGAATATGTTTGATGCATAACAAAAATATTTAATTTCATGCAAATTTGAAGACAATTCACAAAATTATAATGGAATAGTGAATGTGTCAACAAATATGAAAAAGTTGCAGATAAAATTTAAACACGAAATAGTTGACTGTGTTACTTTGTTCAAATTTGTTGAGATTTTTACTTTTCTTGTTTAATTTTATGTATTGCCTTCAAATTGGCATGAAATCAA
Organism: Hetaerina americana; assembly: GCF_022747635.1. Lineage (NCBI taxonomy): Eukaryota > Metazoa > Arthropoda > Insecta > Odonata > Calopterygidae > Hetaerina > Hetaerina americana. The sequence continues at coordinate 5,046,607 of NW_027287205.1, forward strand.
ATATGGTTCCTATATATCAAACATATATTTGTGGTGATATCTCAAGAGCTTCCTTGATTATCATTGAATATTTTTATGGAAGGAAAAGCATAGTTAACCATATCGAGTGCATCTTAAAATTGCCTAAATAGCCCGAAAAGTGGTCGCTTAATTTACGAGGGTCATCCGGAAAGTAGTACCCGTTCGTGAAAGAAAGACACAAAAGTAAATATTAACAAACATAAAAAATTTTATTTGAAAGAGGATACTTTAAACTACTTCTCAACATAATCTCCAAGCAAATTAAGGCATTTGTCATAACGTGTGACAAGTTTCTGTATTCCTGCTGCATAGTCCTTCGCCGCCAGCTCATTGAGATACGCGAGGGACCCATCTTGCACAAATTTTTGCATAATGCAGATGGTGTTTAACAATTTCATGAACAATTGTTCGAGAAACATTGGGAAAATGCTCACAGATGTCATCAATTGTGACGCGCCGATCGTTCCTCACGAATTCGTCAACTGAGCTCACCAGTTGGTCTGTAATGACAGACGGTCTCTCCGAACGCTCATCGTCGTGTGTGTTCCCCCTCCCCATGTTGAAGTTGCGACACCACCGCCGAACAGACGACTCGTCCATTACATTGTCTCCATACACCTCCTTTAATTGGCGATGAATATCACATGGGCGAACGTTTCTTGCATTGAGGAATTTAATCACTGCCCTCACTTCACAACTGGCGGCGTTCTCAATTTTTTTAAACATTGTAAACAATCACAGAAACAACACAGGCAATGCTAGCGTCACGCAACTTGGCTCAGAGAAGGCAGACAAGCCACTGAAGCTATCTGACCTCGTCCAGCGGCTACTCGCGTCGTCAGCACTTCATGCGGCACGAACGGGTACTACTTTCCGGATGACCCTCGTATATTCAAGCTAAGAAGGCACTGCAAAGACTACGGTATTTACACCCGATTTTCACTTAATACGAAAATAATCGGAGAAATCAATGGGTTATGGTGGCGCCCACATCATAATAATAACGATTAATTTCAACGCAAGCTCAAAACAAATGAAGTTAGAAAATTAAAGAGGATTCAATGAAGACAATTGCAAAAAAATAATGCAAATGAATACTCTGAGATATTTAATTTCTTCCAGAAAACAAAGAGTTAAATAATAAATTAGTTGTGGTGCGGAGGCTTAAGTACTGGTATCCCACCAAGGCGGCCTGGGGTTCAAACCCTGGAGATGACATATTTTTCAGTGGTGCCCCGATCCCAACTTAAGGTACTTTTTGAAGGAGGGCACTTTGAGTGAGTACACCGTCCGTCGGATGGGACGTTAAACTGTTTGACCCCTTGGCGCCTTTCATTAAGAGTAGGCGCCGTCGTCGGAGTAATGCCGACGCCGGTTTTCTCTCCACCCTTCATCCCTCATGGTGCAAATGATCTCAGATGTCGGCCGCCTCCCATTTAACTATTGCTAGTACTACTACCAAAAAATTAGTTGGCCCATACCTCCCTTAATCCAACATGAATCTCCCCCCCCCTATCCCCAAACGCCGCCCCCAATTCTACCTTCCAGTCTTCCATCATTTCGGAGCGCATGCACTAATGCCGTGCCCCGCTGGTCCACGAGGAGATGTCTCCCGGGCGCCATGATGGCGGGGTAGAGGAGAGAAGAGGCAAAAAACGCGACGCAAGGGAGCGCGGCTGCGGGAGCACCGGAGGGGTGGCCTTGGGCGTCCCTGCCCGAGTGTCCGCTGCATGATAGATAACTCCATATGGATTATTTTATTTCCGTGTTATTTTATAATTAATTTCCCCGAGGTACGGGATACCGAGGATCCCCTTTTTTATGCCTCATCTCCATCGCTGTTCATAACGCAACTCCCCTTCTACGACACGGCATTGGATCGCGGGTCTTGCAACCCGGATGCAATTAACAGTGATAGCGGTACGCTGTCTTTCGAATCCTGAAATGTGATGGACAGTTACAATGGTGATTACATAGACGTCAAGTTAATAGCAATAACAATCACGGGGGTGCGTTGTGAATATCGACGATCGAAATTCCATGTTTCTCAAAAATACCCTTTCATTGCATCACTTATGAGAAGGGAGTATGGGTACATCACAAATAAGGTACACTCGCATTAAGGGCTTAAGGCCAATCACTAATACATTTCCCAGAAAGATCTAGTACCTGAAATATTACTTGCTGGAGTTATCCAAAGTCACCTGAGATCGAACCCAGACGATCCAGTCAGGAGAAAAACACCGTTTTCACAATAGACTACAGGGTTCGTCCGGAAAATAAGTGTACTGACTCCTGGGCTGGGCGCGCCGCTCCAGGCGCGCCCAGCCCAGGAGCTCTGTTAACGCGAACCTCCACGCTCGACCCACGTCACGGAACGCCATGCCGAAGCAGCGTTATTCCATCAAATTTGCGGTAAAGCTTGGGAAATCGTCTACCGAAACTGTCGGTATGATTAACCAGGCTTACGGGGAGTCAGCCATGTCCAGAAACATGATCTTTCGGTGGCTCAAGATGTTCGTGGAGGGCAGAGAAGAGGTCGACGACGAGTCTTCGAGAGGTTCCCGATGATGCCTTCGCGGGAGCGTTCCAGGAATGGGAACGCCGCTGGAACAAGTGTATCGACTCACAAGGGTCCTATTTTGAGGAATATTAGCTTAAAATATGTAAAAGTGTAACAAATTTTTTTTCCTGAGCTCAGTACACTTATTTTCCGGACGAACCCTGTATGACGTCCCTCCACCGATTCGATTCTCGTAATCCTCACTATGCATTGGAGGGTAATTATATCCGGCAATATATGGACAAATGTTTTCTTCTAAGGTTTATTAGTTCAATTAAATTTTTTACTTTCTTATCCAATTGTTTTATGAATAATCGGATAAGGCTTGTGGCAAAAAATGCCTTTCCTTCTTCGAGTGCAATTCTGGAAGGCCATTTCCCAGCCTCAATTCCGTTCTCTAACTCCAAGGATTATCTGTAATATGGATATCATATCAAATTCTTTAAACACATTCTTCCCTTCTAGTTAGAAAAAATTATTTCTCGTACACTATAGCAATTTCCGAAAGAAAAGTTAGGTAGACTTGCGAATCTGAATAGAGTGCATTTATGCCTACATGTCAGACATGAGTGGTAATCCCATTGAGAGTTGTAAAAATCAAAAATACATTCTACCCCTCACCCCATTCTCACCCCATTCTACCCCTCACCCCATTCTCACCCCATTCTACTCCTCACCCACATTTCAAAAGCCTCCAGTCCACGTCTATCCTCCTGTTTCAATGACCACATTTCCGCGCCGTACATAGCTACGCTCCATATCAAAGTTTTTACGAGTCTTTTCTTAACATCCTTTCTCAACGTCTCTGTCATCAACTCCATCCTCCTTGTGAAAGCCTCTTTGCCTAGCGCAATTCTTCTCCTTACGTCCCTACTACTCTGACCGTGTTGGTCCAAAACACTACCGAGATACGTAAACTTTTCTACCTGCTCTAGTTTTTGCCCTTTTATTTTAATATTAAGCTTAACCTTCCTGTTTCTCGATAACCGCTTCAACCTTGTTTTGTTAACATTTATTCTCATCCCATAATAGTCAGTCACTGGCTTATAATTTATATTGGCATTCATTTGCATTAGCATTTGCATATTTATCACCACAAAATCTTGATTGAGGTCACTTTCATTTTAGAATTACGAAGCACTGCCTACAAAAAAGGTTTTGGTAAACTGAAATCTCATTCAGGACAATTCTTAAAACAAATATGTTTTCATGATTTTTTGTTTGGAATAACACTAATGCCCCTTTCACAAATAAATCCTTTACTTTTCAATTCCTCTTTTTTTTACAAACCCTTCTGTTTAAAAGGATTCTCAACAGTGTTCATAATGCCTGCACATGATATTATTTATTATTAGGTAATTTACCGGTTCAGGTAGGTTTTTGGATGGACAGAGCTATTAAATAAATATTTTGTGACTCCTAATAAAACGCAAAATCCAGCATCCTACTCTACATTAGGTCCCTCTTCAGCTCTGAGTACTTTCTTCCTCCCTTCACCCTGTCCAACATCCCAATGCTGTTCCTTCCCTTTCCTCGTTTGCCCAACATTCTACCCTCTATCACAGTCTTCAACATCCCAATGCCGATCAATACGCCCTTCATCCACTTTTACTGCCTCCTTAGGATTTCTCCCAACAAACCCCTCTCTTCGTCCACCATGCCAAGTACTTCCTCATTTGTTTTCTTCTCTGTCCATTTCACCTTGTCCATTCTTCTCCACACCCACATTTCAAAAGCCTCCAGTCTACGTCTATCCTCCCGCTTCAATGACCACGTTTCCGCGCCGTACATAGCTACGCTCCATATCAAAGTTTTTACGAGTCTTTTCTTAATATCCTTACTCAAAGTCCCTCTCATCAACTCCCTCCTCCTTGTGAAAGTCTCTTTGCCTAGCGCAATTCTTCTCCTTACGTCCCTACTACTTTGACCGTGTTGGTCCAAAACACTACCGAGATACGAAAACTGTTCTACCTGTTCTAGTTTTTTCCCTCCTATTTTAATGTTTAGCTTAGCCTTTTTCTTTCTAGAAAATCGCATAACCTTTGTTTTATTAATATTGATTCCCATCCCATACCTGTCGCTCTGAATTTCCAATTCACTAAGCAATGCTTGCAACCCCTTGGCTGACTGACAAACTAAAGCTTGATCATCAGCTAACCTGACTGACTTTACGAATTCCCCGCCCACTTTCATTCCTACCTCCAGTTCCTCCCATGCCTCTTTAATCATTTCCTCTGCATACAGGTTGAACAGCACCGGTGATAATGGGCAACCCTGCCTTACACCTCTTCCTAACACTTCCCATCCGGACTCCCCGTTCCCCACTCGCACCTGAGCAATCTGAGACATGTACAAGTTGCGGATTAACCTCCTTTCCCTCCAATCTATTCCTATTTACTGCAATATACTCATTAGTTTTTTACAATTCACTCTATCAAACGCTTTTTCGAAATCTACGAAACAGGCAAATACCTCCGGGTTGTGTTCTATATTCCTCTCGATTAATGATGTCATTACTGCAATGGCATCACGCGTACCTGTCCCCTTCCTAAACCCAAACTGATCATCCCCTAATTAATCATTTGCCCTACTCTCTATCCTTTTGTTTATTATCCTGAGAACAACTTTAGCTGCGTGGGACATCAAACTCATTGTCCTGTAGTCCTCACATGATGGAGCCTTTTCTTTTTTCGGAATATGAACTAAAACTGATCTCACTAAGTCTTCCGACCAGATTCCTTCCTCATAGATACTACGAATCAGTTCATATAGCCTCTTCCTCCCACATTTTCCTAAACTGCACATGATATATGGTGCGATAAATAAAGACGTTAAGGATGGATATCAAAAGGACAAGTAGATCACCGAGAAAAGGTTGGATCATAGGAGAGGAGGTAGTGTCTTACACCGACTCTGTCTAGGATTTCATTTCAAACAAATCTCTCCGGTCTCTGAATTAATAATATGGCGATCTCTTGTTTATGGTAGGTTTAACTGCCGCTACATCTCCAAGCCGCAACCAGCAATACACAACCTTCCGCACATTGTTTTCAGCACAGTATAAATAACTTTCACAAATCCTACAACGGACTTATTGTCAAAAACATATTTGATGCTTCTTTGCAAACAAAGCTCGAATGATTGTTTTTCCAGCAGAGTTGCCAACCCTCCCTTATAGTATACTAGGATCACCAATTTTCTGAATTGCCTTTTTTTAATTCTCCCACACCTGAATTTAAAATAAGGCACTTTTCAGGCAGTTTTCAACATTCTTTCCGCCATAATGGAAATCTTCATTGTGTACGCTTGCAAATGCTAAAACATTAATCGAAAATTGAGAGAAAGCTAAACTTTTAGATACCATTGCATAATGCCGATTCTGCTTAAAAATTTATAATATTAGGCTGAAATAAAAAAATGATAATGTAGTCGCTCGTACTAGGAGGCAACGCGTGGATTCCAACATCAACGGCCATTATCAATGGAAAAAATTCGGCGACCTTTATTAGCCAAATAAATGGCTTTGTTAACTAATCGATAAAGGATGTACATTGCCTGTCTAAATAAATTCGCGAACTGTTTTAATCTGACGGTCATGACGCGGACTATAGCTCCGCACACTAGCGGCGGCGCTAGTTGCCTGAGACCCAATCAGGAGCCGTCTGTGCTTGGCGGATCGTCGTGCTGTTCGCATGGTATGCCAGTTATGTTAGTTTCTGTTTTAAAAGTATGTCGCAAATGAAAATTGACGAAATCACGGAGCAACGAATCAGCATCAAGGTTTTTGGTGAAAAGTGGTAAAACTTATCAATACATTACTGAAATGTAAGGGAGAAAACATCCCTCTTCAATATGATGAAGTGTTTTAAAGATGACTGACAAGACACCACGAATGATGCAATTCCGGGAAGACTTTCAACCACCTGTGTTGACGACAACATTGATCGTGTGCGGTCCCTTGTACTTACCGATCGCCGAAAAACTGTTCGAATGATCGCTGATGAACTGAATTTAGAAAAATCAACAGGGCACCCTATTTTAAGCGAACACGATGGATGGATCCTTCACCATGGCAATGCACCTGCACATTCAGCATTGATTGTTCGCCAGTTTCTGGCAAAAAATTCAATCAACATCCTTGATCATCCTCCATATTAGCCAGATATCGCCCCCTGCGACTTTTTCCTATTCCCAAAATGCAAAAATGTGATGAGGGGACATCACTGGGAAGACGGGGACACAATAAAGCAAGAAAACTGAAAAGGGTAACTGCCGAGGACTTCCAAGGGTGTTTTAAACAGGGGAATAGAGAAGATGGAATAAGTGCATAGACCACGAATGGAGAAATAATTTGAAGAAGGGGACAATATCGATGTAGACTAAATTTTGCAAAATAAAGTTTTCATGGCCTCAGCTCGTGTATTTGTTGGAGAGGGTATTATATAAGTGGGAAAGGAAATGTTTCAGACCTCATTCAGCGAGTGCCTAGAGAAGTATCGTTCCCCAGGGGTGAAGGAGATCGCTTGGACCCACCGATTTCTGGTCCAGGCGACGACCCAATTCGCACACATACGCCATTCGCCTCCGCTTGAATCCGTCGTGTTTACGGGGAGCACGTCCGCTGGTGTGCCAGAAGCAGGGCAAAGCGGAAACATGCCGGGCGACACCAATCGCACGTGGAATCCAGAGACCATTGATCAAGTGTTCAGTCCTGGCACGACCCCAATCATGACTCCCATGAAATGGCGACAGCGGCGGGGCAATTAATTACGGCTCAAGGTGTTGGTTAATCGACTCCTGACGTTGCCACGTTACGCGCCAGGACATGACCAGCGTCATGGGGTGGCCGGCCAATCATTAGAATAATAATAGCATTAGTATAAAATTGGATGTTTGAGGTGCGAACGAGATAATTCCCGCAGCAACTTCATTTCCATAAAAATCATTTCCTTTCCAACGTTACCCGCCAAATTCGTCATGCTGATGGACTTCTCATCTCATTACAGAAGCAGTGTTAATATTCAGTGTCTTTTGACACGTAGCTAAATCGAATCCATCAGACAGAGTTAACGTAGCACCGACGAGCGATGTGTTTCATGTTTAATCTTGATTAGACGTGACATTTTACGAAATTTGCAACACTCTAAAGGGTATAAAACACTACCCCCATCGTCGTGTTAACTTAACAAAATGTACACGTCGGGATCTTGGCATTTCTGTCATTCACCTCCGAGTTAAGAAAATTATGTATTGATCTGTTCACAGCCAGTATTCTGCCTATCTTAACTAAAAAACCGTGCGTTCGCGTGTTACTTAATGCCCTCTTTGTTTCTTTGAAAATGCGGAGGAATGAAATACACTGATCAATAAAAGTCGTGATGCCGTGGTTTTAATTCAAGACAGCGCGGAAATGATAGTAGTTCTTTTCGCCCTGTTTATTTGCAATTCCGGAAATGTACATCGAGGGCGGATGCATGCATTTTAATCTACCACAAAGTAGGGAAGGAACAAACGTTTCGGTATTTTTCAAATTATTACAAAATCATTTTACATATCATTTATGGTTATAATGTTAATGCAAATTATTTCAAATAATCGATATTCACGTGACGAATTTGCGTACTCTTCAATTTTTTCAGTTTTTTTTCGGATCTACATCTACATAATACCCCGCAAGCCGCCGCAAGGGCGTGTGGTGGGGGGTGTAAGGTCACCAACCGTAAAAAGGAAAAATACCACATGCAAAAAAACAACACGGAAAATCACACCCACAGCAGCGCACACACTCATGCAAAAATCCCTTCATCCAATACTCATGCAAACACATATACCGCAAAACAACTAAAAAACTGCACCCCATGATGCAGCACGAAAGCCATCCTACAACACGGAAGCCAGGACACAACAAGCAAGAAATTGAAACATCACTACCACATGAAAATGCACCACGAAACACTCTACCCCCAAAGAGTCTGTAAAAGGCAGGGAATGCGACCCAACGTTGCAGGTAGCAGGAATTTCCCCCCGCGGAGAGGGACGAGGGATTGAAAGGGAAACTTAAAAACAGATGAACAGAACACTAATGAGGTAATTCGGAAAGAATGGGTTATTATAGCAAAACACATAAGGTTAGTGGAAGAGCATGCATTTAAATACAACTAATTATTTTTTAGAAGCTGAGGGTGGCAAGTGGAATTTTTGCTATCTATGACCCTGCAGTTGCTATCCCGTATTGTCCGTGGGAAGAAGGAGTCCTTGAGTCGGCTAGTTCTGGCATCTATTTCCCGAATTTTATATGCATGATCCAAGCGACTAATGTATGTAGGAGTACGAATAATTTGCGAGACCTCGGTGCTGAAACATGCGGATCTAAATTTATTTAATAATTTCAATCTTGCATTGAATCGTCTCTCAGCCAATGATTCCCACCCCAAATCCATGAGCATTTCGGTGACGCTTTGCGTTTTATCGTAGGAATTTTTTACACAACGGGCTGCCCGGCGTTGAACCTTCTCAATTTCCCGAATGAGACCTTTTTCACTCGCATCCCACACGCTGCATGCGTATTCTAAATGAGGCCTTACAAGAGCGTGGTAACAACGTTCCTTGACCTTCGAGTCACTTTTGCCGACAATGCGTCTAATGAATCCCAATTTTTTATATGCTTGACAGCAGACTTTACGTATGTGAGTCCCCCAAGTTAAGTCTTTTGTGAATGTGACACCTAGGTATTTTACCGTATCAACTACTGCTAGGTCATCTCCAGCTAATTTGTAAGCAAATCCCGTTGATCTTTTAAAGAAATTTACCACTGAACATTTATTATAATTTAGAGTCAATCCCCAGTTAGAACACCATTTAGTAATGCAATCTAAATCCTGCTCTAGAATAAAACGATCCTCATCCTCAGATATCTCCCGATAGATCACCGTGTCATCCGCGAACATCCTAATTTTACTTTTCACTTCGCGGTTCAAATCGTTAACAAAAATCAAGAAAAGCAACGGCCCGATCACACTTCCCTGAGGTACCCCCGACGTGACTCGAACGCTGTCGGAACTAGCGCCATCAAGGACTACCCTCTGTTCCCGCTCTGAAAGAAAATCTTTAACCCAGCTTATGGCGCCCTTGTTTATACCCGCGACCTTTAATTTATGAATGAGTTTACCGTGTGGGACCTTATCAAATGCCTTTTGAAAATCTAAGAAGATGGCATCCACTTGCCTACCTCTCTCACCCGATAAAAGTAAATCATGTGTAAATAATCCTAATTGGGTCTCGCAGGAGCGGGTTTTCCTGAATCCGTGTTGATTGTCACTTAAAAAGTTAATATTGTCAAGGTGTCTCATTATTGAACTGACTGACAAGGTGTCTCATTATGTGCTCTAAGATTTTGCAACAGATAGAAGTGAGAGATATAGGTCTGTAATTACTGGGATCCTCCCTGTCACCACCTTTAAAAATAGGCGTTATTTGCGCGGTTTTCCAAATCTTAGGTACTTTGCACTCTGTGAGGGATTTTTTAAATATAAATTCAAGGTACGGGGCAATGTTTGGAGCTAAATGTTTTATCACCCTAGCTGGTATATTTTCGGGACCCGGGGATTTGTTGGGTTTAATCTCGTTAAGCAATTTTAGAATTCCTTGTTGGTCCGCTGTTATTTTTTCCATGGGTGGAGTATGTATTGTTTCTTGGAGATATGCGGTGGCAACATCATTCGAGAAAACGCTTTGGAAGAATGAATTTAGGATGTTAGCTTTACCCTCGCTGTCTGTATGAATTATATTGCTACAATCCCTTAAGCAAGCCACGGTTTGTTTACTCCCATTTACTTCCCTAACATATGACCAGAAAGCTTTGGGGTCAGTGTCCAAGTGCTCGCAAAGTACTTTGCGTTTAAAGTCCAGTAAAGCGCTACGTAATTTTGTTTTGGTTTCAATTTTAGAGGATCTATATGTGTCCCATAATTGTTTATTCTCAGGGGATGATGTGTTCACGCCTGCCCTCTTTACCCCAGAGTGTAGCATTCTCTGCTTTCGAAGGGCTTTTCTAACGTCTTTATTGTACCACCTGGGGTCGCGATTTGCTTTAACGTATTTTATAGGTATGAAATCTACGATTCCTTTTTGCATGATATTGACAAATTCTGTCCAAGTTTCTTCCACGTTGACATGACGTAAGCGGGTTTTGAACTCGGGTAGTGAAGAGTTTAATTGATTGGCAAAAGATTCAAAGTCTGCTTTATGGTAATTATAAATTTTTCTTTTTGGTTTAACAATCATTTTTATTTCTATGTCCAAGTGGACATTAATTGCTTTATGGTCACTCAAGCCCTCATCAGTTGATACACTAATAATACGTTCAGGCGTGTTTGTAAGAAATAGATCCAATATGTTCTTTCCACGGGTGGGCATGCGTACTGCTTGATGGAGGGAGTTTCTTTGAACCAATTTTATCATGGAATTGCAAGATTCGCGATCGCGGGTCCCAGATTTAACGATATTGTTGTCCCAATCTATACCAGGGAGGTTAAAGTCGCCACCAATTATGTGTATGCTGTTATTATAGTTACGTGTAAAATTGTAAATTTGATCGTTGAGGGTGTGAAGTGTTTTCAAATCTGAGTCTGGAGGTCTGTAGAAAGAGCATAAATTTATGTTGGGTTGATTGGTCCGTATTAAGGTGCACCAAACACTTTCTATGTTATTATTTTCAAATGAAACTTGCCTGCTTTCAAAATGACTTAACTGCCACGAAAACCCCTCCTCCGGGTATTGTATCTCTATCGTGTCGGTAAACTTTGAAATCTATTGGGAAAATTTCTTGGTCGTTTATGTCATTGCACAGCCAACTCTCTGTGCCTAATACTATATCAGCGGAATGAGTTTTGATTATGTGTTCTAGATCCGCTGATTTGTTCTTGAGGCTTCTGCAATTTATAACAAGTATAGTTAAATTATTTTGATGTTGAATAACGTCCTTATTTGTGCCTGACTGTAGTTTAGGACGCCTTTGTGGGGAAGTGCGTGTCACATGTCTTTCTAAATCAATGCCAGTGTTGTCGGTGACTTTTATATTTTTATTAATAATATTATACGTTGTTGAAATAGAAAGAAAGACTCGTACTTTTCCACAGATTTTATTATACGGCACGACGCGTTTCACCGACTTGCGGCATCATCAGGTATTATACTAATATACTGATATAATATTATACGCGCTATCCCCAGATGTTATTGGCCCACTAAGTGAACTGCCCTCTATCCTAAAAAAGGCCTACAGTGGTCGAGTATCCTATCCGCTACCTTACTCGCCGCTTCCGCCGTGTAATGGACCCCAGATCGGTTAAGGGGAGTCCTGCAAGACCGGAGGGTTGGTCTCAGGTCGACGAAGGAGGCTCCTATGTCCGAGGATTTGGTTATCTTTCACGGCACATGCGTACCGGACGTAATTGTTGATTGAAATGCGCTTGGTAAACAATCGAGTACCGAGTATAGTGTGCTGCCCGATCTGCATGCCTCCACACTTTGTGATTATTGTCCGTTACCGCGCTTTCGCGTCGTCATTTTTCCAAAGGCTAACCGATATATGGCGTGCTCCAGGAACACCATTTTCGACAACTCTCTTCCCGAGTAGCGGGAGAAGCCGAAATCCCAGACGGGTCTTCTTCCGCTCTCGATGCTTCGGAAATTCCTGCCACCGTTTAGGAACTGGAAATCAAGGCATTAATGAAGTAATTTAACGGAAAAAGTGAATTATTGACGGAGGAGGGAAAGTGGGGACATGTCGATGGTTTGAGATGAAAAATAGTGCGTTGTCCCCAGGCGATGACGGGTGTGCAAATTTAGACGAATGATTCTGCAAACTCTTGAAAGAAAACCCTGAGAGCATCAAGTGCAAGGTTTCGGGTGGATGCTGGGCTAGATTCTCAGTCTAGCATTGAAAGTAAACATATACACACCATTGAGAGGATTTGCAAGGTCGGTCCCAATATAGGTATGACTTATTTTTTCCTGGAAGCGGTTTCTTTGGCTTGGTTCGAGGGAGAGGGGTCTCCGTAAAGCCTAAGGGCCAATTGCAGTTGGCTCCCAGTCGCCTTTGCAGCGTGCGGGTCGTTCGTTTGCGAAACCTCCATAACGTGACGTCGTCACGCTCAGCCATGAACCGGCCATTGGAACAGCGCGACGCCATCAAACTTAGTGTGAAACTGGGCAAAACCGTGGAAGACACTCATGACATGCTCGAGGCATATATGTGATAACGTTATGGGTAGATCGGGTGTTTTGAGTGGAACGAGTCGTTTCGGGAGGGCAGAGAAGATGTTCAGGATGCCCTTCGACCTCAACAAGTGACGAAAACTTCGCAAGATTGAAGGCTTTGTTGGACAGGGATCGCATATTAAGTGTTTGCATGGTTTATGTTGAACTTGCGATCCCTGAAAGTGATGTGCATCGACTTGCGACATGAGAAAGGTGTGTGCTCAGTGCCGCGAGTGCTCTCGGACAAAGAACAAAATGAAATTCGCACGCGGATCTGCGAAGAGCTTCTCTACCATGCCTCGGTCATCCTAGTTTAGCCCTGGACTTGCCCCGCCTCAAATCCCGTTCCTTCGAGCACGCAATTTGAAGCAAAAACGCTGCACTATACCAAGGAAGGAGTTCAGGTTCCAAATATCCAGTATTTAAAAAAGGATACCAGTGGGACCGTGTGCAGTTAGGCTTTCGGAAATTCGGATTTGAGTCCATGAATAGCATGCATGAAATGTATGCGTTGCCGAAAATGAACATAGAGTTAAAAATAATCCTGTGGCAATTTGCATAATTAAGCATAGTCCCAGTAAAGACACAAAGTTTCATCTTCCATTGCAATTAAAATAAATTTTGCAAGTTTAAAATTCACAAAAGTTTGCTCGCAACGCTCAGATATGCCGATTGATTTGCTTCCAATACGAGACATTTTAAAAGTGCCGTTTTCTTATATTTAAATAATGGCGGACATTTGTACGCATGCAACGCCACCTATTGATTGTATCCTAAGCCAATTAAGTTTTCGTTTTGATTCAGTAGTCGTTTGTTGAAAGCAGATAACAATGTCCACAATTATAGTTAGTTCCGCCAGTCGCAAATTTCGTGCTGCAATTTGATATATGTGAGCAAAAGAATCATTAGATTCTCAAATCCATCGAGATTTGTGTCTAGTTTATGAAACTATAGTATTGAGTGAAGGAAAGGTCAGACAATGGTTTAGAGACTTCAAAAAATGGCCGCACATATACTACCTTGATAAAAAATTTCCCGGAATTTATTCAGAAAATTAAAAATACAAGTTTATTCATCTAAATCTATATTGTCCCCTTCAAAGTAATCCCCATCGACTGCAACACACTTATGCCAGCGCTTGATCCAATCCTCGAAACATTTTTTATATTCGGTTTTCGGTATGTTCATCAGTGCTTCCTGCGATTTTTCCATTACTTCCTCTCGGCTGCTAAAACGCGTTCCCCGTAATGGTTTTTTAACTCGATTGAACAGAAAGAAGTCACAGGGAGCCAAATCAGGTGAATTCGGTGGCTGTTGGATGGTATTTGTTGCATTTTTCGTCAAAAAATTACGAATAATGATAGCACTGTGCGACGGTGCGTTATCATGGTGCAAAATCCACGAGTTTTCTGCCCACATTTCTGGTCTCTTTCGGCGAATTGCTTCACGCAAACGTCTCATAACGCCCAAATAATACTCTTTGTTTACTGTCTGGCCTTCTGGCAAAAATTCATGATGCACTACACCGTTGTAATCCATGAAAACCGTCAGCATTGCCTTCTTTTTTGACTGAAAACGACGTGGTTTTTTTGGTCTCGGCTCATTTGGTGAACGCCATTCACTTGCCTGATGTCTGGATTGCGTGTCGTACTCATAAACCCACGTCTCGTCTCCAGTAATGATCCTTTTGATGAATGTGGGATCGGATTCAGCCTCGCAAATCATGTCTTTTGCGACGTCAACACGGTCTCTTTTTTGCATGAAATTGAGGTCTTTTGGCATGCTACACGACGGAAACCCAAATCATTAACCACAATGTCTTGGGCGGATCCATAGGCAATGTTCAAGTCCTCCGCTATTTCTCTGATGGTTAATTTGCGGTTATTGACCAACATTTCTTTTACTTTATCAATTTTTTCACCGACTTTCGATGTCGATGGTCTGCCACTGCGTTCATCATCTTCGATTGACTCACGACCACTTCTGAACCGCTCGTGCCACTGGTAAACGACCGTTTTTTTTAGAGAATCGTTGCCGAAACACTTTTCCAACATTTCCTACGTCCGTGCGCCACTAAATCCGTTTTTTACGCAAAATTTAATACAAGTTCGTTGTTGCAAATTTAAATCCATTTCTGAAATTGTAAAAAATCGCCAACACACACAGAGATAGATGTACTCTTGGCTACGTAACTTTTGCAAATGTCAAGTTATGACACTAAGATTTAAAGGGAATATCAACAACAGATGTACCAATTTAACAAAAAAAACAGAACTCAAATCGGAACGATGGGAGCGCCACACGGTGGTTATTCCGGGAACTTTTTGATCAAGGTAGTATGTCTGGCAGCATCTTCTTCATGCCTACGGTCATGAAGACTGGAAGGCTCAGTGTCCAGACCGCTGAAATCGTTCACCAAGTGGACCAAGAACAGCGGCATGATTGGCCATTGAGGATCACAGCTGTGGCTGATCAATTTCCTCTAGTTGGATAGTTTTCACACGATAGGTGAAAGAGGCACCCAACCTGTACACAATTTGTGATTTCCAAAGAGCTCGGAAATCAAAAATTGTGTGCAGCTTGGGTGCCGAAAATGCTTACCGACCAACACAAAGAGCAAACAATGTCGAGCGGATGGAAGTATTCGGACCGCTTCTGATCTTTTTCGATCACCCACCCTACAGTCCCGACCTCTTTTCTCTTCTTGCATTTGAAACAGTGACAAATTGACCAACGGTTTGAAGACGAAGAGGAGCTCTAGACTGCGGTTGTCATCTAGATCTACATAGTACCCCGCAAGCCGCCGCGGGGGATGTTAGGTCGCCAACCGTAATTAAGAATAAAAACCGCATGCAAAACCAAATCGTGTTACCTATACATAATTATTAGTTTCATCGTGCACTCGATGAATTTTAATCACACTCCAAAGAAAGTACTTTCATGAAAAAATATGCAATAACAGAATACGTACATTCAAATCATGCTGTAGAATTGTTAAAAAGATGGGTTGATAAAATAAAAAGAATGGCATGCAGGAATAAAAATGCAAGATATCGACAAATACATATATACACTAACAATTATAATTATTTCCTACGCAATTGCTGTCATGTCTGTTATGATCCCTCATGCTGCGAGGAAAAAACGACAATTTAAAAACCTATCTCTTCTATAATTTATCTCCCGGATATTACGTTTGTGATCTGATCTACCTTAGTAAGTGGGGGCCTGTAATACGTCCTTAACATCTTCAGATAAGCAACCTACCCCAAATTTACGCATTAAATTTAACCTGTATTTAAGCGTACGTTCTACTGGTTTCTCCCATCCTAATTCTTCCATTAGTGTCGAGCCACTGCTACCTTGTTCATTAAACAACTTATCACAAACCTAGATGCCCTTCGTTGCACTCGATTTAGCCTACTTCAAGAGGTTCCCATACACACATGCAGAGCATACCCAAGGCAGGACCTAGCTAGCTGGAAACAACAAAACTCATTGACCGTTTCATTTGACCATTAAAATCCCAAGCTTTCTTTCTATGAATCCTACTTTTTATCAGCTATTCCGCAAATTTCAAGAATGCGTTTTCCCCAGGGCATCAGCTGGCTCAATTGCCAGTCGGCGGGGGCGAACTACGACCCCTACTCGCCGAATATGCCTCGCACTAGAATAAAGGCAGACCGTAAAAGAGCGAGGCGGGTGTTCACGTCCACTAAAGCCGAGAGCAACCTTGAAATAAGAGCTAACGGAAATCCGTAAGAAGGGAACCGAAATGCAGAGTGCGTACATAATAACTACTTCTGTTTGTTGGTGTTTCCCACAATCCACTCAATATCTTCAAGGTCCTTTGGCCTCGACAATATATATTTTCCGAACGCACAAAAAGAACAACCAGCTTAAAAACTTAAACACAAACTTAAAAAAATACTTTAAAAATATTGAAATAAAAGAAAAAAACGGAAACGCTTATCTTCAACGAAGGCAAAAAAATTCTCAAGGAATGACATCATCAACCGAAATTATCGCCAATTGCTTATCAAATAGGATTCTTTTTCCCCAGGCCCCACAAGTACTTGAAACAAAGTTACGTTTGCTCTCCGCGAATTATTCTCCAATATCATTCCCACGTTAACTGGCCAAATAAAAGCAATTCCCTCGCGAGTTTTAAGAGCGATCCCCTCCCGAACGCCTACTGCATCGGGACCACAGCAATTGAATGTGTAGACTCAATTAAACACCTCGGCGTAAACCTCACTCACGACCTCTCCTGGGTGAAACATACACTACGGGGAATTTGAGAGCAAGCTAACAAGAAATAAGGATTTATTAGAAGAGTACTGGATAAACGTGTTGAAAAGGTCAAAGAGAAAAGTTATATTTCGCTGGTCAGGCCTCATTTTGACCGTGCTTCAAGTATATGCATGGGATCTTCACGGGAAGTTGTATTGATTGCCGAATAGGATCGCGTGCAGCGTAGAGGAGCTAGATTTGTAATACGTTGTTATGATAAACTTAGGAGCGTATCCAAAATATTAGAGCAGCTTGGCTGGGGAATCATTCACGGAGGGAAGGTTAAATTACAGATTGAAGCTCTTGCAAAAATTGGGAGGACGATTCTTTAGTGGGGATGTTGAAAAAATACTATTACCTTCGTCGTACTACGGTAGGGGAGTTTTTACAATTAAATTACTGAGATTAGGCGTTGAACAAATTGAATTAAGATTTCCTTTTTTCTATGAACAATAAGGGATCAGAATAACTTTCTCCGGCCGCGGTTGGGGTAAAAATATTCGGGTCAAAATTACAATATTACTCTTGTGTGGATTCACCCCCTGCCACACACTCTAGCGGTGTCTCGCAGGGTACTAAAATAAATACTAAATAAATAAATATCACGATGGTAACTTATTAATTACAATGCATGTCACTGGTGAAATTGACTAAACATAAAATGTTGTCCTTTATAAGATCATGTGTAGACTTCCACCGAGTGGATTATTTTCTCACCATTTGCTAATATTTATATTTTGTATATTAGGCCCCTTCATTATTTATAATAAATTCTGTAATATTATGGCAAATGCTTAATCGCATTTGAATAGAGGCGTCGAAATGTTGAAATTGATTTTCTAGTGAGGAAAATAGTTCCCGACGTGAAAACTAGGAAAATCAATCCTTGAATAATTAAATTCATTATTGCATTTCAATCCATAACCCCGAAAATTAAAATTTTGCGTTGGAACTGAAACAGTACATGTCTGTTCTAGAGGTTCTCAAATGATGAGAAGCCTAAGTTAAACCAGAGCAGTGGTAAATGTCACTTATTTGGGAAGTGTTCTATCAGACAGCTAATAATGACATTGAAAGAAGAATTACGTCACGCAAGGAAGCTTTTCAGAAGAGGGGGTCGATGACAAGATCTTCGGTAAGTATGAATAGAAATAAATAGCGAAAATACTGAGATGGATCGTGATTCACACGACCGAGTTGTGGGTAATCACTTGGGAGAGAGCGTAGGCAGTAAAGGGGGCAGAACGTACCTAGGCGTTACGTTTCGCGAGAGCAATTTCATAGACGCCGAATCTTGGGTCATTGATTCAAAAGGATAAGCGTAAGCAGGAATCTTTAAAGACTTAATTGTGGAGAATATGTAAATAATAAAAGGGACGAAAAGGAATACCAACGGGAAGAGAGGCGACGGTTCTTGGGAGAAAGTTGAAAAAATGTAGGAGAGGTTGGCTGGACATTCTGATAGACAAATGAAGACAGAGAGAAAAGAGAATTGGAACAAACGAAGTAGATGGAGGAGGATAAAAGGCATTTATTACGAATGGTGAGAAAGAAAGTATATAGAAATAAAAATTGGTTTACCATAATCTGGGGTTTAACGTAACTCACTGTCGAGGCGATAGCAATGCTTAAGTCTCCGTGTCAATCAAAATTTTACCTTGACCAAATGAGTAAATATAATGTTATATTACGAGTATTCATTGAAACTGTTTCTGAAATCCCATTTCCAATAAAAATAATTACGGTGTTTATCGCTCAAGTTTTGCTTGGTATTTTTGTGCACATATCATACACTTAATTTAATCTTGAATTCCTGTAGCCAATATCACTCGTAAGATAATTCACTTCCAATGACTGTGAAATGAACAGCAAATGGAATTAAAAAATATACACATCGCGGCATCAGAAAGAAAAACGAAAGACCGTTAACTGTATGATGACGGTCTGAGACATTAATGCAAAGCGTTCGATACGCTTTGGGACACACGATGAGTTAAAACGGGAACGACAAGAGAAATTAAAAAGGGCGACTCTTTTGAAACTGGAAAAACGCGATGGAGGCCTAGAAAGAGGTCTCACCTCGTGGGCTGCGGCGGCCTGCCTCCGGCTCATCTCCTCCTTGGCCCTCTCGATCACCTCGCTCACGAACTGGGAAGCCGCCTCGACCAGCTGGGGTTCCGAAGACATGACCCCGCCTTCGTCGCCCGGGGCAACGGCCCCCCCGACTCCCTGCCCCACCACTCCTTCTCCGCGCCCCGCCATGCTTCCGCACCAACACTCCGAACGGAGACGGCGAGCCCGCACGCGTTTATGCCACCAGTGTTAGTATGACAAGCGGCAAAAACGGGTATGGCGCGATGATGAAAGAGAGGATTGGGAACACGAACGGGAAGCCGGGGACGAGCTCACAGAAGAAGGCGTGGGCAATGGCGATCACCGCCACTGGTCACCACTCCCGACTATTTTCCTCTCCGTTCAATGCGAGGGTTCTTCGCGAGGATTGTCCCAGGGATGGTCCGAGTATGGCCCTTCGGTCCCTTCGCGAGAGGAGTGATTTTGGGCGGGGAATGCGCCGGCCGCGAGGGACGCTGTTCCCCTGGCGGTCGAAATCGAGTTATGAGGGCAATCTCATTCCTCGACGGAGGTGCTGAGTTGGAGGCTTGTGGGTAGCAGGATGGGAGCGGGAGCCAGCCGATCTCCTGCGTTTTGTCTCTCGGAATCGAGGGCAAGGAAGAGTATACTATGTGGGTAAGGCTGGGCGGGGAGAGTGAGTGACCCGCTACAATATCTCTCTCCTTTCCTTGAAGCCCGGGGCCTGCGCTGACCAGTCAAAGGGAGATAGTGGCGGATAATTATTAAATGAGAGCACACAGAGAAAACTTTCTTCTACGAATACAAAATGCACAGGAATCGGGCGTGGTAAAATTCTAACCTAAATGGAAGTAACTTTATGCGTTCTGTCCGCAACAGTCGGTCCCTTGTTTATACGCTCCTATTGTGGCACTCGCGTAATTGTTGACCTATTGTTGTCGATAATGAAGAGGGTCATATGCGTACGTGTGTGTGAGAGAGAGAGGGAGCAATGCAAATCCTTCTTCCGCCACTTAAATCTCTTTTCTCAAAAAGGAAAGAGGGGTGGCACACCAGAGGTGGTGGGGTGAGAGACAGGCGCGCACACACACTTGATTCGACGAGACAACTGTTGCAGCGGCGGCCCAGGGAGGCCGACGCGAAAGGGAGGGCGTTTAAAGAGGATTGATTGCTCGAATCGGGTTTACAAAAGGGATTCTCTCAAGCCAATTCAAATTCTGTACGCACGAGAAAACACAGACCTTGAGGTCGTTTCAGTAATCAGTTCGCGCTGTTGAAATAACCCTTGCCATTCCAATCACGTCAACACCACAAATGAGCACTCCGGTCACCAAATGCCTCGATGTTACCACTACAATGGTACATCAATCGCCTCGCATCATTGCCGCAAGCAATACACTTTCAGCGAGCGTAAGTAGCACCAATGTCACGAGCGGTCATTTCCATCGACTTCGCACTATTCATTAAAACATTAGTGCACCGATCATCCCGCACCTTCACGATTGCCAACCGTCAAATAGAACGCTCTCTAGCACTGATGACAAAGCACCACCTCACAAAACAAGAGAGCTGAACACACCGCGACGGGGAATTGCGTGCGTAATCCGCGACGTGAATTGATCGCACAATTTGCATCAAAAGAAGGGAGATTCCAAGAGCAGCAAAGGGCCGACAAGACCGGAGCACCAGCACGAATTGTAACCTCTTCTCCCGCGAATCACACAAAACCAACTCACTCGAATTCGAACTCTCGGTGAAGCGCAAGGTTTTTTTCACCCGCGTAACTCGTCGACATTCATGCCGGTCTCTTTATCTCCCACAAACATGCACACACACTCATCGTGTATGCGTGGACGCGGCACCGTACCGGGCGAAGCTTCCCCAACGCGAAGCCACTACACCTCTGGGATCTCGCTTGCTTCTTCTGCTTGAATCGCGGCGGCGGAGGGGAAGGGGAAGGAGAGGGAGGGGGGAGGGGAGCTGACTGCTTCCCCTCATAATAAAACAACCCGTTGCCTGGATGAGGGCGAGGTGGGAAGGGGGGGAAAGCGGGAGCGCACACGGCACATGCGCAGTGACCCGCCGTGGACACAAATCGATGGGCTCCCGAGAGTATGAAGGGGGAAAATTTTTTAAAACAAAAATAATGAGGTAAAAAGAAGAGAGCCTCTCTCGGTAGACGGAGGGAGTGGAGTGGCTGGATTACGGGGACGAACTAGGGAGGAGGAGGAGGGTGGGGGGGGCAGCACCTCACGATCTCCCAAAAAAACTTCCGAATAGGAGACACGCGGGAATCAAGTGGCGAGCATTTATTTAACCCTCGAAGGGAATGGACAATAGCATAAGATATTTACGCCGTGTTACCAAATGTCGTCTTATTTGTCGTCGCGTAGATTGGTGTATATTTGATCGGCCTTAACTATTTATTTCACAACTCCTGATAGTCATGGGCGTCACTTGAAACTCCGTAGCACGTCGAACGACAAATGTCATACCGACTCCCACAAATGCCAACATGGATACTATAAAGCTCGCTGAAGTCAATTGATCTAATTTGATCGCCTACAATAGTCTCGCCGGACCCATGTTGAACAGAGGACTATTCGAAGTTGAACTTCATAATAATTACATCTACATGATACCCCGGCAGTCGCCGACAGGGCGTGTGGCGGGGGGTGTTAGGTCACCACACGTGAAATTGAATATAACCAAATGAAAAACCCAAATCATATTACCTTTACACAAATATTAGTTTGTTCATGCACTGGATAAATATTCATTGAACACGAAAGTAAGTACTCAGATGCAACAATGCCCATTGATATGATGATCCAATTTTATCTTTATAAATAGCGTTGATCAGTTTAAAAAAGTCGATAGAAATAGGTCAAGAAAATAGTGCCGAATAAAATTATGGATTTGACGGTGTAATTGGTTTTTTAACATACAGTTTTTTAACCTGTATTAATTATGACTGGATAAATCCTTTTTATTACATTTTTATGGATGATTTTTTACAATAGGGCCAAACAGTTCGCTTGAATTATCAAAATTAACAAAAAGGACAAGCATAAAAAAATTAAAGGATTAAAAATGCCTCTCAAAATGATTCTACGAACTTAAAGGCGATCGATTGGACGATGGGGAAAATGGCGTGTTGCGCTAAATTAACGCTTTTACTATCGATGCGGGAAATGCCACGATCACACGTGGCACGAGGTTACATTTAAATGTTCACTTGACAGAAATTCGGGTGCTCACTCTAAGTTAAAGTAAGAGATTAAGAGCGACACTTACTCTGCACAAATAATGGTTTGTCCATCCACTCGAAAAATTTTAATTAAACACGAAAGGAAGTACTTTCATGAAACAATACTCAATAACAGGATTCGTACATTCTAATTTTGCTGTAGAACTGTTAAAAATATTGGTCTGTTATTAAAAAGAATAACGTGCTGGTATAAAAATGCAAGATATCGACAAATATATGCACTACCAATTCTAATTATCTCCTATGTGATTTGATCTCCCATAAATTACCTCTAATGTTTACTTAACATTAGACGAACACTCGAGGCGTGCTTCTGATTGGCCCAATGATCAAGCAATGCTGTAGTTCTAAGCCCCACCTCGACACTAATTACCTTAAACGCCAAATACAGTAAAAGTTTTCATTCCATACATATATATATATATATATAGTTACTACCTCTCCAAGACGCCTCCCCTCCCTCTGAATGGCTTTCCCGAAGCACTCTCCTTTCTTCCGCCTTTCCAATGTCTCTCTCGAAATGCCTTGCCACCACTTTCCCTGCCTTCTTCGACTTTATCGCAAAAACCTCCTCTCTTTCCAGACCATTCTTCCTTCATGCTTTCCTTTCCGTCCTTTTTCATTTATTTTCCATTCTCCTCCAGAATCACATTTGAGCTGTCGAAATGAGGTACAGTCGATCGCATTCTAAGAGGAATATAAGTTATATGGGTAAATGTTGCGGGTGACACAAATCTCAAACCAGAGACACCTAAAGAATAATTCCGTTTTCGTGATTCCCACTTCAGGATTAACCCGAATTCGCCTCACACAACGGTCATGTAAACCAATAACTGTAGCAAAATAATTTTTGAAAGGTCATCATCAGTATCATCAATATTTCAATCCTAGGATTGGTTTACTGCAGCCCTCCATTCTACTCTATTCGATGTCAAATCCCTCAATCCTTGATACCCTCTCTGTTTTATGTCCTTCTTAATTTGTCGTATAACCATGTCTCTTAATCTTCCTCGTGGAGTCTCCCCTTCTATTTTTCCTTCCATATTGTATTCCTAATCAATCCATTGTGCCTCAAAGTGTGTCCGATCCATCTATTTCTTCTTTGCCCTAGAGTTCTCCATATGGTCCTATCCTCTACTGCTCTTCTATAGTCTTACTTCCTCGTTCCTCACTTTGCCTGTCCATTTAATCTTCAGCATTCTTCTCCAGAACCATGTTTCTAAGGCTTCTATTCTTCGCTGGTCCACTTTTCCAATGTTCTAAACGGTCTTGTAACCATAGAGCGCCATGATCCACACGAAATTTTTGACGAATTGCTTCCTTGTTTCCAGCCTTGGGTTATTTCAACATAGTAAGTGTTCTTCATGATTTTTTTCTTAGCTTGGGATATTCTTCGCTTGATCTCGGTCGAACTTCTTCCATCCCATGTTATGCTGCTGCCCAGATAGATGAAGGATTCTACTTGCTCTAGTTTCATCCCTCGAATATTAATGCCTTCATTCAACTTCTCTCTTCCACACAAACGTATTTTAGTTTTCTTCTTTTTGATGTTCATATTATATTCCCCTCAGTGCTTGGCCCATAGCACTTAGAGTTGCTTGCGGGTCCTCTCGCGTTTCGGCCACTATTGCGATGTCATCTGCAAAGCAGAGCATGTTGATTTCTTCTCCTATTACCTTGACTCCTTTGATACCCAATTCATATGTTTCTTTTATTGCCTCTTATAGGTATAAGTTGAATGTTGCTGGCGAGAGGTCGCATCCTTGTCTTATTCCTTTGTTTATTTTAGCTCCTATTTTTCCTCCATTTTTCGTTGCATTGTTGTAACCTGATTCTTGTAGAGGTTATGTATAATTCTTCTGTCGTTTTGGTCCAGTCCGCGCGCTTCTAGTACCTCGAATACTTTGCTCTATTTGATGTTGTCCAAGGCCTTCTCCAATGTATAATTGCTTGTTAACGTGACATGTTCCATATGGACAGATATCCTGTGCTTTCATTGCCTCTTTTTAAAGAAAACATATTCCCTCGCAGGTTTCACTCTAGTTTTGAGATCTACGAGGGTGGTCGCGGAAGTACCCAGCCTGACCTAGAGATGGTGGTAGCTGTTTGAAAAGTATCACTGAATTAGAGGGTACGCAATTTATAAAGCATATGTTTCAAGTTTGAAGACGCTACGTTGTTTTTTATTTGCTTGGCAGCCATCAATAGTGAACGTTTTCAATAAATTTCTGAAAATGGAGGATATTGGGCATCGTTATGCGATACAATGCTTTTACTTGACTACGGAACGGTGCCCGCGGATCGAGGACCCTCTGCCCACTTTGCTTGTCCTTGATGCCAATTCCGATCGCGTATTTAGGCAACCTGCTGAAGTGCCAACTATGCTCCGCCTTTTATATTTGACAGTGTACCAAACCGCTTAATATTTGAATCAATAACCACCGGGCCTCATGCAAGAATTCTTCCCTGATTGGGATTCTCCCAATCCCCAAACACAGCACTCCCTTTGATAAATGCTATAGTGTGTCCATTTTAGCATCCCTCCCACCCTCTGACCCTCCACTCCAACTCTAAACAATAGAGCAGGCGTTTACCTGGCTCCTGAATGCCTGGAATTTCCCGGATATTAATATTAGGCATTAATTATGCCGATCTTCACATATTTTCAATTCCCCTGCGCTCCTGCGCTCCCTTCCATAGTATTACCACACTTCTAAAAACCCACCTCCCAACTCTACCACTTGCAAACATTTCTCCACCTTCCCCTTTCATCCAGCATCTTCAGCCCGATCTGTTATTACCTTTTCCTCAGTTACTTCCTTCTCTTCCTTGAGATAGGGGACTTGTGCCACCGAAAAATCGAAAATGTGTGAGTTTCTTTTCTTTTTTTGTGTTTCTGTGTTTTTGTCTTTATTCGCGAGTGCTAACTTCATATACATTATATAATATATTTATATAAATAAATGAATATATATATATATATATATATATATATATATATATATATATAATATCAGTATTTCAATCCTAGGATTGTTTACCGCAGCTACTACATTCTACTATATTTGAATGAAAGGGAGCATGCATCTCCATATTATGGGGAGAATAAATAATGTGGTGATTTCCCGTTGCCTTCCACATCGCAGTACTTGTTTTAAACATGTAGTCTTTGTTTTCATCGCAGTACTTCACAGTTTTCTTTGTTGTTATCACCGCTTCTTTATTTTGGTGATGTCGGATGATGGAAGGTTCTTTTATTTTCCACACAAGATTATTTTCATTACGACCCTAGGTTTCGTTAGAGCGCAAAATATTCAGACGTTAAAGAAGTACGTGAAGACGTTACTCTGTAACGAAACCAAGGTCCTAATTCAAAATTCTCGTTGTGGAAAAGCAAAGCATCTTCTTTCATCATGAAGGATTTCCAAAATGTCATGCTTTAAAACCGTGTTATTTATGACGCAATGTTGGCTTTTAAGTTAGGAACATGTTCTCTCGAAAGTGGCTTGGTCCAAGATGAGTTCATCTTGGACCAAAACACACAGACGCTCACCGGAGAAGTTCGATTCTTGAAGGCTACCGAATGGTGATGGCACCAGAAGGGTGCTAATGGAATGTCAAAGAGACTTGGACAGGGGGCACCATTCGCGTGAACGTGCAGTCCCCTAAGGTTGCGGTCAAAGGAAATGTGAATAGGAAGGGATGAGGAATATGAAAAAACACATGAGGTGTCTGCTCTATGAGACCCCATGCACCATGCTAGGAGAACCTCTTCTGTTGATTCGAGACTCTCATGGCCATAGGCTCACCTATTGAGGAGTGGCTGTAACCACCAAAACTACTCTGATTTGTAAATGTACACCTCATTCCATGCTAACCCATTTCACATGACGAATGGACTTGCTAAAAATCCATGAAAATATTTATTATGTCTACAGTGGTTTAAAAATTTCACTTAATTACCGAGAAAATAAATGAATTATTGTTAGTTTTTCGAAGAAACGGACGGATAAAATGAGAAATGTCTGCAAAATAAAAATAAATAAATGACACACTCCGTCGTGTGTGTGTGTGGTGCTCACATGATGAAGGTCTTTGACCAGTGTCGACTGAAGCAATTTGCTCAAATCGTAAGAAAGACTTGCATATTACAACAGGACTGGCGCCAGCAGAAATTAGCGCTCTTTACAGTATTGCTTGCTCTGCCCGGTCTGTTTTCACGTTTCCCTTTCCATCCCACGTCTCTCTGTTGTGGGACCCCCACCCCCCCCCCGCTACCTGCAGCGTTAGGTCACATTCCCTACCTGTGCCCTTGGGGGAAGGAGACCGTTGCATGTTGTATGTTGCATCTGGTGGTGGAATTTCGCCTTCTTACTTGTCAAATTCTAGCTTGCACGTTGTTGGATATTTTTTTCCCAGAATCCTAAGGCGCATGCTTTTGTTAGTTGATAGTTTATGTGTTTCCAATCGTGTAAGTTGAAAGGATTTTTTCATTTATTTATTTATTTATTTATTCAGTATAAGTCCGAAAACAGCGCATTCTGGCCTTTACATCGAACTATTAACAACGATCACAATGATCACATTTACAAACACCCAAGCCCTAGGTGGAGGAAAACTCACCCAGGCGGGAATCGAACCCGCGACCCTTGGAATGGCAGACGATGACGTTACCCCGCCGCCACCGGGTTTCATGAATGTAAACGCCACAATGGGTGTAGATTAGCA
Source organism: Hetaerina americana (assembly GCF_022747635.1). Taxonomy (NCBI): domain Eukaryota; kingdom Metazoa; phylum Arthropoda; class Insecta; order Odonata; family Calopterygidae; genus Hetaerina; species Hetaerina americana. Next base: position 5,073,834 of record NW_027287205.1, read on the forward strand.
TTAATATGCTGATTTTGCAAGTGGTTTTGTTCCCTTTTACGAGTGGTGACCTAATACCCCCCTACGCCACACGCCCCTGCGGCGGCTTGCGGAGTATTATGTAGATATGTAAATGTAATAAACTGCACGCATCTGTTATAGAAGAACCAAGTCTCCAGAGTGTGAATAAAAGAAGATAGAAAAAAAAGATGTGAGTATAAATGAAGGAATTACACAGGGATACATCGTGGTCACAGCTCATTTCTATATCTGCATCTACATGACACCCCGCCAGTCGCCGACAGGGCGTGTGGCGGGGGGTGTTAGGTCACCACACGTGAAATTGAATATAACCACATGAAAAACCCAAATCATATTACCTTTACACAAATATTAGTTTGTTCATGCACTGGATAAATTTTCATTAAACACGAAAGTAAGTACTCAGATGCAACAATGCCCATTGATATGATGATCCAATTTTATCTTTATAAATAGCGTTGATCAGTTTGAAAAAAGTCGATAGAAATAGGTCAAGAAAATAGTGCCGAATAAAATTATGGATTTGACGGTGTAATTGGTTTTTTAACATATTAATTATGACTGGATAAATCCTTTTTATTACATTTTTATGGATGATTTTTTAGAATAGGGCCAAACAGTTCGCTTGAATTATCAAAATTAACAAATAGGACAAGCATAAAAAATTAAAGGATCAAAAATGCCTCTCCAAATGATTCTACTAACTTAAAGGCGATCGATTGGACGATGGGGAAAATGGCGTGTTGCGCTAAATTAACGCTTTTAGTATCGAGGCGGGTAATGCCACGATCACACGTGGCACGAGGTTACATTTAAATGTTCACTTAACAGAAATTCGGGTGCTCACTCTAAGTTAAGGTAAGAGATTAAGAGCGACACTTATTGCATTTTCTATTAATCAATAGATGTTTCCTTTCGGGGCAGGCTCAAACGGTCACGTAAGGAAAGCTTTTTCAAGTTATTCCGGGGAACCTAATCCCTTTTCACTAATTTCGCCCAATTTGTCCAATCATTGCATCTGGCGATTACTCTCCACTCTTCCCCGTCATTCATCCATAGTTTTGTTGCATGCATTCCTTCCTGTTTCTAATGTTCCTTACTTCTAATTCACACCCGCACGCCACCGCAAGGGCTTGTGGCGGGGGGATGTTAGGTCACCACCCGTAGCAGAGAAAAAACCACATGCAAAATCGACACCCTATTCATGCACACCTACACCGACAGGGGCGTATGCATTGGTGCAAACCCTGCAGTTGCCATCCCGTATTCTCCGTGGAAAGAAGGAGTCCTTCAGTCTGCCAGTTCTGGCATCTATTTCCCGAATTTTATATACATGATCCAAACCACCAATGTATGTTGGAGTGCGAATAATTTGCGAGACCTTGGTGCTGAAACATGCGGATCTGAATTTTAATTAGTAAGTTCAACCTAGCATTGAATCGTCTCTCTTCTACTAATGATTCCCAAATCCTTATATTCCCCATATTTAGCGTCTCTTCCAAAATATTCACCAATGATTTCCTCAGTCTAACCCCCTCCCCCCACCCTCCAGATATCTCTATTTTCTTACACTAGCCTGTTTTGCAATTCTCTCAATACGGTCTAAAGAAGCGTATCATACTCCTTCCATATTTCGTATGCCGAGGAAGCGTATCATACTCCTTGCCGTATCGTAACATGCCGTCTGTTACAGATGCATCGAACCCGCATTTCTCCTTGACCCACCTATTCCTCATCTCTATCTCTCTCTCTCTCTATCCATCTCCTACCCTCGCGAACTTCACCTTTAGACTTCCTCATAACCCCAAAGTGACATTTCGGTGCGCTGTGTCCTCCATAGGCATTAATTGGTCTTACTTTTAGGAATCTCGAGATTTAACTGTTACTCTGAAATCTTTGCACTATTGTGAGATACTGGTGGAATATTTACTCCACAAAATGGAAGAGTATAGTGAGGAATATTACACGGAAGCCTTTTGGTTTCGAGAGGATGGTGCCACGGCTCATATCGCCCGTCGTTCATTCCAAATCCTGCAAGAACAATGTCCCGACCGCCTGATCTCCTCATGAGGAGGGGATGTTCCCATGGCCCCCTCGCTCGCTCGCTCCCCGGATTTGAGCCCATGCGATTATTGTTCTTTGGAGATATCTCTAAGGTGAGCTTTATGAAGTTCGACCAAGGACCTTGGAAGCTCTTATGTAGGTAATTACAGATATCATCGCTGGAATAACGCAAGGTATGCTGAGAAGAGTTTTCGAAAACTTTTTTGAGCGGCCCAACATGCTCACCGCTCACCAAGTTCGTCACCAGGATGAAATAATTGTCAAAACCTAATGAACAAAATGATATAGAATGTATATTTCAGAAAAAAAACGTTTTTAAATATCTTGGTTGTTTTTTTTACAATGCACTTGTCAAATCAGGGAGTCCATTCTGCTTCACTCAGTAAATAAAAAATGAAGCAATATATGAAAAATAAGAGGAGAAACAAAAGGAGAACTGATATACGCATATAAATTTGGATTTAATATTTTTGCTGTCCATGGATTTAAAATGGGGACGACCCCATTCTTTATAACTCTTTTGCACATGATGAATACGAAATGTATATATATGGTTACAATGTAAATGCTTTCCTTCCCTGAACATGACGAGAGGATATTTAACGCATCGAAGGTGAGAAGGGTCCTTCGGGGCGGGGAGACATGGGTTGTGGGATTCATTTAGCCAGGAATTCGTGGGAGAGTGAATGAGGACGGGCGTCGGATACCCAAGCACCTGCCCCTTTAAGAAGAAAAAGCGATATCGGAGGAGATATATTATCCTTCTTAATACCTGGCATTCGTCATTGACATAGATGGAGTACTTCGACAAAAAACTCGAGCGGATTGCTTATGGCTTTTGGGGTTTAACGCATTGATCGAGCAGCATAGGCTCGGTGCTGAGCAGAAGTAGTTCAGCGCCGTAGGAGAGGTGTATTTTATATTTAAATGTAAACTCGCACCTGCAAAAGAAAAGGGAAAGGGCGTGGCGAAGGGAGAGAGAGGGGGGGGCGGAGAGGGGAGGGAGGAGAGAGGGAAATACGTATTCCGGCACTGTCCTACGCATGAAGGCCACGTCACTCAGGAGCAATTTCCGCGCTGGATCTGGTCCGAGACAGCTTTCGATCTTTGACACGTAGGCAGCTTCTCTCGTGGCCATCCTCCCGCGTGTACTCATAAGTACTTCGATACAATCACATGCAACGACTGAAGAGGGCTTATTCGTAACAGTTTTCCACTATGATGTTGCTGACTTACAGGATGAATCTTCCTTCTCCTAAATGCTCAAAATTCCCTTAGCGTTATCATTCCAGTTCCGCTGCACATAAGCGGTACTATTGACCGAAGGTTAAATTTTGCAGACAAAAAAGAATTGAATTATCAGAGAAATTGTGAGGGTAATCGTTGGCCTAACGATGATGTTGCCTTCTGAATAAATATCCCGAAGAGGGCGCGTCGGACCCATTATTATTATTATTAGTGTGATCAAATTAATAATTTCTTGGTTGTAGAATGTTCGCTTGTCGATAACAGAGTACACGACGGCGTGTGCAATTCACACATCATGGCAGGGGGGCAGTTCTTTTCCCTATGGTTTCCCAGGAATACTTGGTACCCGAATAATCAAACAGTTTGGGTAGAGCTGAATTCTTAGCTCTTAGCTTAGGGTAATGAAGGCTTCGGAACACAATCAGCTCAAAGGAATAAACCCCCAACAGGAGGAAGTATATGATACATTAATGAAGGCAATTGGTGACGGAAATGGTGGCTTATCTTTTCCAGGATGTCCCTGGTGGATCTGGGAAGGCATTCCTCATATCATTGCTTTTGAACACTGCCCTTGCGAGATCGGACAAAATGGTAGCAGTTGCTCCTTCTGGCATAGCGGGCACATTGCTGGAAGAATGCCTTACGGCTCATTCAGCGTTAGAGTTGCCGTAAAACCTACAAAATTCTGAACAAGTAACATGTGACATTTCGAAACAGTCCGCATTGGCCAAAATTTTAGTAGCATCTAAAATCATCACATGGGATGAATGCTCGATGGTGCACTAACGCGCATTGGAAGCACTTGACCGGACATTGAAAGATCTGCGCGATGACTCGAGATGATTTGATGGCACAATAATTTTACATTCGGGCGATTTCGGCCAAATACGGCCAGTCATTCCACAATCGACTGCTGCCACTGAAATAAATTCTTGCCTCAAATTATCAAATCTATGTGAAGGAACTTCAACTGACCAACAAACATGAGAGTTGCATTGCTGAACGCTCCGTCTGCTGAAGATTTCTCCAAGCATATTGTTGACTATCGGTGATGGCCGTGTTCCTATATAATCGGTGAAACTTAACATTTGCAGGCACTCACTGTTCTACGCGATAACCATTTGATTTAACACAATCATCCTCCAGAACCTTGCTCTCCATTTCCCTTCACACCGCGCAGAATCCCCGTACCTTTCCTCACTCTTGTGCATCGCTTGAACATTATTTCCACTTTTCTATTGATCCTCGACATCCCCTTACTGCCCATTCATCCACTTTCCCTGCTTTTTGCCTTTGTCAGTCTTTCACAGAGATAATACGCTCAGTTATCCCGTTGCATTTGATTTAGAAATCAAAGAACTTAATCAGACCGGCACACGTCCCACTGGAACTCAGGATGAATGGGTGCTTCAATGTATCTCTCTGATATTTATTCTTTTGGCATACCTGTCGGTGGTATGTAGGAAAATAAAGATACGATAACCTCTCTATCTAATCTCGTATCAGTGCAATAAAGTGAGTCTTGAGAAAAATATAGAGAAGTATCTTTTGTGGCGTATTTGCGCTCATCTGAGATCAGGTGTTAATTAAGAAGAAGGACATCGATAGCACTAAAAACTACGCGACCGATTGTGTGGCTATGAAATGTTTTAACACTACATGAAAAGATGTTGCAAAAAGCTTTTTGAAGAATTGGGCAAGTGAAATGAAACACCACTTGCTTTGTGACTCCATAGCCTACGTTTCGTTAATAGTACGAATGAGATTATTTATTGACTTGAATTTCACGATTAAAGGTTATCATTAAATCGATAGCGTATTCATTGGCATGGCTGAAGAATGCTACAGAGATAAATTGTAAGGTATGATGGACATCAGTGCCGAATCCACAACGACTTCAAGCCCCGGAGGACAAGGTTCAGATCAAAGCCAGATCTTCCTGTGACACCAGGGGAAACATGGGGAACAGAACGGGTCATGATATATCTGAATTCAACAAGCCGTTGGACTTACTACAGAATTCGCCAAATACCCTATAACGTACATATCAAGTTAATGAATGCCTTATAATAGAACTCGCAAGATCTTTACGGGTAAATGATGGCCGTAGCTAGTGTAGTGATAATGCCTATTAGAATTACAATATACCATATATACACACAAACACAAACATATATATATGGGTCGCGGCAGTCCAGTGGGTAGAGCGTTGCATTGCTGATCGGAGGAACCCAGGTTCCATTCCCGGGCGAGGCACTCTGGGCACCTGCAGCTCACCCAAGCTAAAGTGATTTTTCGGGTACCAGGTCTTCCTGGGAAACCATTACCGGCACAGGGAAAGGAACTGGCCCCCCCTGATGTGTGAATTTTCACACGCCGTATAGGGCTTAGTACTGGGTGATCTCTACCACCACCTACCAAACCGACCTTCAGGTTGATTACTGTGTTTATAGTTTTATATATATATATATATATATATATATATATATATATATATATATATATATATATATATATACACATATATACACACACACACACACATTCAAACCCCTCTCCGGACGCAGGAGAAGAAGACCAAATTAGTTAGAATAGGAACGTGGAATGTTAGGACAATGATGAGGACAGGGAAAGTGGAGAATGTTAAGCGAGAGATGGAGAGGGGAAATATAGATATTTTAGGTCTATGCGAGGTGAGATGGAAAGATAGCGGGGATTACTGGAGTGATAATTATAGAATGATATACAGCGGCGGGGACGAGAGCCAACGAGGGGTTGCCATAGTATTAAATAAAAAGGTAGGAAGAAGCGTAGTCTACATAGAGCAGGTAACAAATAGATTGTTACTAATAGAGATAAAAGCAGAACCGACGAACTTGGTTATTATTCAGGCATACATGCCACCGAGCAACCATTAGGAGGAAGAGGTAGATAGGATAAACGATCAATTAGATGACAAAATCGCGGATGTTCCTGCAGGGAAACATTTGATAGTGATGGGGGTTTAGAATGCGACGGTGAGTGAATGAAGACATGGTGATGAGGTCGGGGACTATGGTTTAGGCACGAGGAATGACCGCGGGGAGAAAGCGGTTGAGTTCTGCATGAGACAGGGGCTAGTCATCACCAACACTTGGTTTAGACACCACAAAAGACGCAGGTATACATGGAAAATGCCAGGTGACTTGGAAAGGTATTAGCTAGATTATATTCTGGTTAGACACAGGTTTAGGAACAGCGTGATAAATTCGCACAGCTTCCTGGGAGCAGATGCGGACTCTGACCACAATTTAGTCGTTATGAAATATAGCGTTCGTTTCAAAAAGATAAGGCAGGGGCGGCGGGTTAGAAAATGGAATGTAGAAGCATTACATGGTTTGAAATGGAAGGAGTACAAACAGGCGGTAGAGGAAATCATGGAGGATGGTAAAGAGCTAAGTACTATCGAAGAAAAATGGGAAAGTATCAAGAAAGGGTTGTCTAAAGCCGCAAAAGACACTATTCGAACCGTTAACGCTATAAGGATTTGGAAACAATGGATCACGGGTGACATGATTACAAAGATGGATGAGCGGAGAAAATGGAAGAATGTAATTACAGAATTAGGCGAAATGAAGTACAAAGAATTAAACAATAAATTGAGGCAGGCAACAAATAAAGCAAAAGAAGGATGGTGGAAGACCCAGTGGGAGGATATGGAAAGTTTCCAGAGGAAGGGTGAAATTGGTACGCTGTACAGGAAAGTTAAACCTTTATCGGGAAGAAAGAAAGGAAGACCTACGCTAACAGATAAAGATAAGGCGGGTAAGAAAATAGCCGACGCAGGAAAGTTCCAAAAGAGATGGAAGGAATATATAGAAGAACTGTATAGTAAAGAACTTAGACCAATAAAGTTAGACATAGAAAAAGAACAAGACGTAGAGGAAGATTGCTTAGGTCCAGTCATACTCGATGATGAGATAGAAAGGGCATCAAGGGAGATGAAACTAAATAAGGCCGTGGGGGTGGATAACATTCCCGCGGAACTTTTAAAATGCTTAGGAAAATGTGGGAGGAAGAGGCTATATGGGCTGATCCGTAGTATTTTTGAGGAAGGATCTGGTCGGAAGACTTTGTGAGATCAATTTTAGTTCCTATTCCGAAATACGAGGTAAAGGCTACATCATGTGAGAACTACAGGACGATAAGTTTGATATCCCACGCAGCTAGAGTTGTTCTCAGGATAATAAACAAAAGGAAAGAGAGTAGGGCAAATGATTACTTAGAGGATGATCAGTTTGGGTTTAGAGAGGGGAGAGGTACGCGTGATGCCATTGCAGTACTGAGCTTATTAATCGAGGGGAATAAAGAACACAACCAAGAGGTATTTGCCGGTTTCGTAGATTTCGAAAAAGCGTTTTATAGAGTGAATTGGGAAAAACTAATGAGTTTATTGAAGAAAATAGGAATAGATTGGAGGGAAAGGAGGCTAATCCGACCCCTGTGCATGTCTCAGACTGCTCAGGTGCGGGTGGGAAACGGGGAGTCAGGATGGGCAGTGTAAGGAAGAGGTGTAAGGCAGGGTTGCCCATTATCACCGTTGCTTTTCAACCTGTATGCAGAGGAAATGATCAAAGAGGCATGGGAAGAACTGGAGGTAGGAATGAAAGTGGGCGGGGAATTCGTACAATCGGTTAGGTTTGCTGATGACCAAGCTTTAGTTTGTCAGTCAGCCAAGGGGTTGCAAGCATTGCTTAGTGAATTGGAAATTCAGTGCGACAGGTATGGGATGAGAATCAATATTAATAAAAACAAAGGTTATGCGATTTTCTAGAAAGAAAAAGGCTACGCTAAACATTAAAATAGGAGGGGAAAACCAGAGCAGGTGGAACAGTTAACGTATCTCGGTAGTGTTTTGGACCAACACGGTCAAAGTAGTAGGGACGTAAGGAGAAGAATTGCGCTAGGCAAAGAGGCCTATAAGGAGGAGGGAGTTGATGACAGGGACTTACAGTAAGGATATTAAAATAAGACTCGTAAAAACTTTGATATGGAGCGTAGCTATGTACGGTGCGGAAACGTGGTCATTGAAGCAGGAGGATAGACGTAGATTGGAGGCTTTTGAAATGTGGGTGTGGAGAAGAATGGAGAAGGTGAAATGGACAGAGAAGAAAACAAACGAGGAAGTACTTGGTATGGTGGGCGAAGGGAGGCGTTTGTTGGGAGAAATCCTTTGGAGGCAGGAAAAGTGGATAAAGGGGGTATTGACCGGCAGTGGGATGTTGAAGACTGTAATTTAGGGGAGAATGTTAGGCAAACGAGGTAAGGGAAGGAACAGGATAGGGATGTTGGACGGGATGAAGGGGGGAAGAAAATACTCAGAGCTGAAGAGGGACCTGATGTAGAGTAGGATGCTGGATTTTGTGTTTTGTTAGAAATCACAAAATGTTTTATTTAGTAGCTGTGTCAATCCAAAAACCTACCTGTTGTAACCTAAGGTTTTTAGGTGTTCAGATGGTATTCCGATGTTAGGTTCAATATTCCTATTTGTTTTTAAAAATTATTTTGCAACTATATAATAACTATTACATAGGACTGACTAGGGATTAAAAATACACCGCCATCAAAGAAACCTTTCAAAATTTATAAAATGCCATTGTAAAGTTCCTGTAGAAAATCAATGAAAAACATATCTCCAAATTGTTATATTCGAGCAAATGTTCTTTGCAAACATCCTGAAAAAGTAAGGAACCTCCGAAGGTGCGCCAAGAGAGATTCAAGTTTCATCCTTTCCTCCCGGGGAGTCCGAAGAAACCCGCCTTTAATTGTTAGATTGCCATGACGACGATGCGGTCTTACGTTCGTTGCTTCACACATGCAGGAATTTGGTCAACTACAATCTAATCCGTCAGCGGCAACCTTTAAACGCAAAGGCGATTAATTAAATAGATCAACATATTAATGAACACCTGATTGATCTATCAGTTACCCTCACTTTGCGAGAAAATCTGCAATATTTTCCCGACATTTCCAATACCTTCGTTCTACATAACCCTCTGGGAACCCTCAAGCATTCGCACACATCATCTAATTATTCACCGAACACAGCCATTTTTATCCCTGTGGATATTCTTGCTGGTGCGTGATACGTTAAGGGCGCAGTTAGTGTGCGCCACATGTTGATGCGTGTGGGCGTGCGTGTGTCTGCTCCAGTGCCACCTGTTCGCCGAGCCGCACCACCGACCCCGTCCCACCTCTTCCCACCCCCCGCCAAGGGAAGTCACCCTCCGTCGCTCCTTTGACCACCCGCCCTCGCCAACCCCTCGACGTCTCGGTCAAAGGAATTTCAAGCAGGAGGACCGAACGAGGGGAGGGGGAAAAGCGAAGCAGCGCATTAGGCGAGAAAATTGTGTTCTTGGGTGTGGGTATCCTAATACATACATATATATATATATATATATATATATATATATATAATATAATATATAGGCATATATATACATATATGACGACGAGATAGTAGGGGCATTTAGGGAGATGAAGTTAAATAAGACCGTGGGGGTGGATAACATTCCTGCCGAACTACTGAAATGTTTACGTAAATGTGGGAGGAAGAGGCTATATGGGCTGATTCGTAGTATCTATGAGGAAGGTATCTGGCGGGAAGACTTTGTCAGATCACTTTTAGTTAGTAGTAGTAGTAGTTTTAAGGGTTTGTAGGGTGCGTCGACAGCTATGGTCATTTTGCACCGATGTCATAACCTAAAACTTATGTTCCTTTTAAATTAGGAATAAGTAGATAAATAAATAAATAAAAACGAATAAATATATAAATAAATAAATAGAAAATTGTTAAAATCAAAAGGCATTAAAATTATGAGCTCCAAAGCTAAAGCTGCCTCATTAAACCAGTTGCCCTTAAAAAAGTTAAGACTCGATTTATAAACCTAGAGTCATCCCCTAAAATATTACTTAAGTCTCCCCTTATTTGAAGCATGTCTATAGCCCTTTGGCATGTTCTACATTCAGTTAGGATATGTTTTATCGTCAGGGGTGGGAGGCACTCATTGCAGCGGGGCTGTTCTTTTACCTCCGCAAAGAGGTACCCTATTCCAAAAAAAGGTGAAGGCTACATCATGTGAGGAGTACATGACAATACGTTAGATATCCCACGCAGCTAAAGTTGTTCTCAGGATAATAAACAAAAGGATAGAGAGTAGGGCAAATGATTACTTAGGGGATGATCAGTTCGGGTTTAGGAAGGGGAGAGGTACGCATGATGCCATTGCAGTAATGACATTATTAATGGAGAGGAATATAGAACACAACCAGGAGATATTTGCCTGTTTTGTAGATTTCGAAAAAGCGTGTGATAGAGTGAATTGGGAAAAACTAATGAGTACATTGCAGAAGATAGGAATAGATTGGAGGGAAAGGAGGCTAATCCGCAACCTGTACATGTCTCAGACTGCTCAGGTGCGAGTGGGGAACGGGGAGTCAGGATGGGCAGTGTTAGGAAGGGGTGTAAGGCAGGGTTGCCCATTGTCACCGTTGCTGTTCAACCTGTATGCAGAGGAAATGATCAAAGAGGCATGGGAAGAACTGGAGTTAGGAATGAAAGTGGGCGGGAATCCGTAAAATCAGTTAGGTTCGCTGATGACCAAGGTTTAGTTTGTCAGTCAGCCAAGGGGTTGAAAGCATTGCTGAGTGATTTGGAAATTCAGTGCGACAGGTATGGGATGAGAATCAATATTAATAAAACAAAGGTAATGCGATTTTCTAGAAAGAAAAAGGCTACGCTAAACATTACGATAGGAGGGAAAAACTAGGGGAGGTAGAACAGTTTACGTATCTGAGAAGTAATGAATAATGAATAAGAATTACTTAATTTTTCCACACAATCCAGTATATCCAGACTATACAGTATATCTGGGAAGTGTTTTGGACCAACACGGTCAACGTAGTGGGGACGTAGGGAGAAGAATAGCGCTAGGCAAGGAGGCTTTTACAAGGAGGAGGGAGTTGATGACAGGAATGTTGAGAAAGGATGTTAAGAAAAGACTCGTAAAAACTTTGATATGGAGCGTAGGTATGTACGGCGCGGAAACGTGGTCATTGAAGCAGGAGGATAGACGTAGATTGGAGGCTTATGAAATGTGGGTGTGGAGAAGAGTGGAGAAGGTAAAATGGACAGAGAAGAAAACGAATGAAGAATTACTTGGTATGGTGGGCGAAGAGAGGGATTTGTTGGGAGATATCATATGGAGGCCGGAAAAGTGGATGAAGGGGGGTTTCGACCGGCAGTGGGATGTTGAAGATTGTTATAGAGGGGAGAATGTTACAGGAAGAAACAGGATAGGGATGTTGGACGGGATGAAGGGAGGAAGAGGGTACTCAGAGATGAAGAGGGACCTGATGCATAGTACAATGGTTGATATTTTGTTTTGCTAAGAGACACACAATGTTTTATTTCGTAGCTGTGTCCAACGGAAACACTCACACCAGCAGTATAATACTGGGACGGCACAATAGAACACAAATAAAATAGTAAAACCTAAAAGGACAAGGTAATTTGTTTAAGCTTTCAGTCTTCTGCGAGGCCTAGGTATATATATATATGTGTGAATATATATATATATGCATATATATATATGTATATATATGTATATATATATGTGTAAATATATATATATATATATATATATATATATATATATATATATATATATACATTCTGTATACTATATTTTCTCTCAAAGGGTAAGCATTCTTTTTTTTTATTTTCAGAATCGCTTTCAGTTCCACTCGGGAGGATGGTGCGATCAGCTGTATGAGGTGCCCCATGGCGCCAGTGCACTTGGTGAAAGGGAGTGAGTTTAACAAGAGCCTTCCCAGGAGGGGAGTCTGTGATTGAGGGAGGACTCTCTCGTAATGAGACGCTCTCAAGGGTTTTTTATTTTCACCTTGGTGCAATTTTCGTGGCCACAAATGAAAATGGAATCTGCGCACTTTCCTAAACCAAGCGACGAGTTAGGAAGCAAGCTCTTCGCGGTTCAAAGATTGTTTTACGATGGCACCTTACTTCTTCATCATCATCATTTATGCATGTAGGTAATTTACCTGTGAAGTAGGTTTCAGTCGGTACCTTTAACAATTGCAACGAGCTATCTTTCGCATGGACTTCATCATATCAGCCCCTTGCCATTTCCTTCTTCATGTCTTAATGATTTCAGGCTGCTCACTTGCACACGGAAACTGCATCGTTTTGCCTCCACTCCACCACAACCCTTCCACATCCCACCCCCGACTTGTTCCCGCTTCTTTTGCGTTTCATCCAGCTATATCCTATTGTCTTCCTCCGTTTGGACCAGGTCGCCAAAGTAAAATCAGGGAGATTTATTGTCACACGGATAGATTTAAAATGTCTTTTTTTCTCGAACCATTAGAAATTATAATGGATATGACGGAAATCGCGTGGGCGAAAATGAGAATTTTGAGTGCATGTAACTTTCTTTCGCGTGAGTAGCATTTTACGTGGGCATGATCAAAGTAGTATTTATGCATAGGTGATATGATTGCGATCGACCCCCGCCACACGCCCTCGCGGTGGCGTGCGGGATATCGCGTAGATGAAGAGGTTTATTACACTTCATCATAGTCTTTCTCTCTTTCCAAAATTTATCTCAATTCGCCATGCCCATCTTTCAAAATTATTAAATCTCTCCTCTCAAGGCCAGGTTTTGGATCTAAGCCGAGCAACGCTTCATATTGAGGCATTTACCGGAACTACTGCAGTTTCTTTTGTTTATACTCATCTACGTACTTTCACGCTCATTTCATTCCTCCTACCTCTTGTTAAGGCACCTGGCTTAATGGTACCAACTGACAATTTAGATTTCACCCACTTAGCGGCACCGTTAATAATTTATGCACATATATATATATATGTACATATATATATATATGCACATATATAATATTATGCATATTATAGAAATATGAATATAAATATACACTCACACATTCATATATATATATATATATTCATATATATATATTTAACACGAAATCCCGCCAAACGGCGAATAAATACTCATATATACAGAAACAGATATAAGGAAAAGGGATAGGAACACATATAAAGGACGAACACAATAGAGGTGGGGAAGGCGGAATCGAACGGATCACAAGAGTAAAAATATTTCCTCAACCGGGACTCGAACACCGGATCTTTCCACTTGCCGGGCGGATGCTCTTAACCACTTGAGCTATCGAGGATAGTCAATTTACCCTGAGATCCGTGGGTCTAATATGTCGCCAAGCGCCCCGATTCTTTCAGCCAAGAGATGGCGTCAGGGGGCTGTTTCACCCACCAAAGGAGAAATAGACAATACACAAGGAAAGGAAAGGACAGTGGGTTAGAATTCATACAACATCATACAGGAAAAGAACAGTGCGTTTCGTGGCACGCATAGCCAGAAGAAAGAGATGAGCCGCATTGGCCAAATACATATTCAAACACGAAATCCCGCCAAACGGCGAATAAATACTCATATATACAGAAACAGATATAAGGAAAAGGGATAGGAACACATATAAAGGACGAACACAATAGAGGTGGGGAAGGCGGAATCGAACGGATCACAAGAGTAAAAATATTTCCTCAACCGGGACTCGAACACCGGATCTTTCCACTTGCCGGGCGGATGCTCTTAACCACTTGAGCTATCGAGGATAGTCAATTTACCCTGAGATCCGTGGGTCTAATATGTCGCCAAGCGCCCCGATTCTTTCAGCCAAGAGATGGCGTCAGGGGGCTGTTTCACCCACCAAAGGAGAAATAGACAATACACAAGGAAAGGAAAGGACAGTGGGTTAGAATTCATACAACATCATACAGGAAAGGAACAGTGCGTTTCGTGGCACGCATAGCCAGAAGAAAGAGATGAGCCACATTGGCCAAATACATATTCAAACACGAAATCCCGCCAAACGGCGAATAAATACTCATATATACAGAAACAGATATAAGGAAAAGGGATAGGAACACATATAAAGGACGAACACAATAGAGGTGGGGAAGGCGGAATCGAACGGATCACAAGAGTAAAAATATTTCCTCAACCTCATGTTGAGTCATTTCCTCAACCTCATGTAAAAATATTTCCTCAAGTTATGCGATTTTCTAGAAAGAAAAAGGGCAAGCTTAACATCAAAATAGGAGGGCAAAAACTAGAGCAGGTAGAACAGTTTACGTATCTCGGTAGTGTTTTGGACCAACACGGTCAAAGTAGTAGGGACGTAAGGAGAAGAATTGCGCTAGGCAAAGAGGCTTTCACGAGGAGGAGGGAGTTGATGACGGGGACTTTGAGTAAGGATGTTAAGAAAAGACTCGTAAAAACTTTGATATGGAGCGTAGCTATGTACGGCGCGGAAACGTGGTCATTGAAGCAGGAGGATAGACGTAGACTGGAGGCTTTTGAAATGTGGGTGTGGAGAAGAATGGAGAAGGCGAAATGGACAGAGAAGAAAACAAATGAGGAAGTACTTGGTATGGTGGGCGAAGAGAGGGGTTTGTTGGGAGCAATCCTATGGAGGCAGGAAAAGTGGATGAAGGGGGTGTTGACCGGCAGTGGGATGTTGAAGACTGTGATAGAGGGCAAAAGAGGAAAGGGAAGGAACAGAATAGGGATGTTGGACGGGATGAAGGGCGGAAGAAAGTACTCAGAGATGAAGAGGGACCTGGTGTAGAGTAGAATTTAGGGTTGTGTTTTGTTAGTAGTCACAAAATATTTGTTTGGTAGTTGTGTCCATCGAAAAACCTACCTTAACCGGTAGATTACCTTAAAAAAAAATATATATATATATATATATATATATATGTATGTATAATTTAATATTGTGATGATGTGCACCCAAATATGCATTATTATTTCAATAATGAAAATTAAATGTAGTAAAGCCCACCGAAGTTTTTTTTATATTCCCCGACACTGGTTTCGATTTACACTAAATTGACCTTGAAATGATTTCTGTATAAGTCAAAACCAGGGCTGGAGAAAGCGAAAAAGATTTTGTGGACTGCAAGGTCGGTCCCAAAAGTTTTGCTGATGACCAAGCTTTAGTTTGTCAGTCAGCCAAGGGGCTGCAAGCATTGCTTAGTGAATTGGAAATTCAGTGCGACAGGTATGGGATGAGAATCAATATTAATAAAACAAAGGTTATGCGATTTTCTAGAAAGAAAAAGGCCAAGCTTAACATTAAAATAGGTGGGCAAAAAATAGAGCAGGTAGAACAGTTTACGTATCTCAGAAGTGTTTTGGGTGAAAATGGTCAAAGTAGTAGGGACGTAAGGCAAAGAATTGCGCTAGGCAAAGAGGCTTTCACAAGGAGGAGGGAGTTGATGACAGGGACTTTGAGTAAGGATGTTAAGAAAAGACTCGTAAAAACTTTGATATGGAGCGTAGCTAGTAGTGGGCGAAGAGAGGGGTTTATTGGAAGAAATCATAAGGAGGCAGGAAAAGTGCATGAAGGGGGTATTGATCGGCAGCGGGATGTTGAAGACTGAAATAGAGGGGAGTATGTTAGGCAAACGAGGGCGTAGGGATTGGAATTGGATAGGAATGCGGGACGGGATGAAGGATGTACACAGAGATGAAGAGGGACTTGTAGTAGCTGGATTTGTGTTTCGTTGGGAGATAATTAAGTGGTAGTTACGTCCATCCAAAGCCTACCTTAACCTACGAGCTACGCTCCATATCAAAGTTTTTACGAGTCTTTTCTTAACATCCTTACTCAAAGTCCCTGTCATCAACTCCCTCCTCCTTGTGAAAGCCTCTTTGCCTAGCGCAATTCTTCTCCTTACGTCCCTACTACTTTGACCGTGTTGGTCCAAAACACTACCGAGATACGTAAACTGTTCTACCTGCTCTAGTTTTTGCCCTCCTATTTTGATGTTAAGCTTGCCCTTTTTCTTTCTAGAAAATCGCATAACCTTTGTTTTATTAATGTTGATTCTCATCCCATACCTGTCGCACTGAATTCCAATTCACTCAGCAATGCTTGCAGCCCCTTGGCTGACTGACAAACTCTATAATACATTGTGTTAGATGTTATTAGTTCGTTGAAAATTATTACTATCTGTTCCTTATAATGTAGAATAGATATTTCAAAATATCAATTTTCCCGTCAACGACAAGGGATCAGAATAGCGTTGTCCGTCCGTTTAAGGGGGGAAATGTAGTTTTAGTCAAAAGTAGAATGTTGTGAAATCACCTCCTGCCACACTCACAAGCGGTGGTTTGTGGGTCACTTTTTTAATGAAATGAATACTCAATTTAATGAATGTTCACCAAATGTGTTTTTTAAAATTATCAATATTCAGATTTCACAATGTAATCATGGTTTAAATCAATTTATCTGTGGTGAAAAGTGACCGGGCCTGAGGTGTCACTTGTGAAATTGGTACTGGCGAAAATGTACGATAGCTGGACATTGGCAGGAAATGCTAAACGTGCTGCGTGTTAAGCACAACAAATGCTGGTTACCTGGCAAATCTTGTCTTTCGCCGCTCGGAAAATTCAAAGAAAAGACTCGGGTGATGGATGCTTTGATAGGAGGTCTAGCTCGCATGTAGAATCGGAAGATGGGCATGGAAATGTCGCTATAATACAATTACAATAATATTCAAGTTAATGCTATGTATGTCAATGTATGTAATATAATAAATGTAATATTTTCAGCAGTCCCACTAAGGCATGTCATTTTATTTCAAGAATGAAATTAATGTAATGCGAGGTGTGTCCCAAAAGTAGTAGGAATGAGTCGATTCAAAAAACTGCATTGCCCGAATTGATAGATTCACTCAAAAGTCTTGGGACTAGCACCCCCCTCTTGAATACACTCACCGCTGCCATCGGGTTTTCCACGCCCTGTACGCTTTCTGGAAGGCGGCGCCCGGAACGCTGCCAAGCTTCCTCGTCACACTCCCAGTTGTAACGCTTCCACCGAGCCGTGATGACGTCCTTTCAGCACGGATTTAAGGTGTTGAGAAGCTGAAGGCTTGTGGGGCAACGTCAGGGCCTTAGGGTGGCTTAGGTGAAGTCGAAAAACTCTTGAAAGATCCGCGTGCGAGTTTTCTTTTGCTCGCTCTAGAGCGCTTGCGGCACCAATTTCGCACACACCTTTCTCATACTAATATTTACGCTCACAAGTAGATGTAAATCACTTCTAGGGATACCAAGTTCATCAGAAACCATGCGAATCCTCAATCTATAATCCCTGTCCAACAAAGCCTTCACTCCTGCGAGATGTTTGTCACTGATTGACTTCGGAAGGCGCCCTGAACGTTCGATCGGCGTCTTCAATATCTTCTCTACCCTCCCGAAACAACTAGCGCCACTCAAAAACACACCCGATCTGTCAATGGCGTATCATATCTCCAATACGCTGCCTTGAGCATATCACGAGTCTCTTTCCCCGTTTTCTTCCATTTCATGCAAAATTTGATGGCGTAGCGCTATTTCAATAACCGATTCATGACGGAGTGTAACGAGAGCCAACTGCCACCGGTGTCTAGCTTTTACTGAGGCTCTCCTCTCTCGGACTCAGCCGGAGAAACCGCCTCCCGTACGTCCGTTTTTCCGGGAAAAAATTCTACTTATTTTTGGGACTGACCCTACCCCCACTTTTCCTGCCTCCCTTAAATTTCCTCCCGTGACCTTTCTCTCCCTAAAACGCCGCACGCTACCCTGCAGCCCATTTCACTTTTCCGATTCTTCTCCAAACCCACCTTTCACAATCCTCATATTTGCGGCTCTTCCTATCGCTCAAACCATCGAGTTTCTCAGCAATACCATTTAGACGCTCCATTTCAAAGTTTCACTGTACTCATGCTTACCTCTTCCTTCAAGGCTAGCCCTCAACTCCCTCCTCTTTGCTAATGACTTCTTCAAATAACCCAAATCTAATACTTCCTATTTCACCCATATTCGTCTAAAACATGTCTTAAATAAGTTAACTTTCCTTTCCTCTATAGTTAATTCCGTCCGATTATAATTTAACAAACGAGTACCTTGACAAAACATTCCAGTTTCTTGAGATCCCTATTCCTTCCTTATAAATCCCGATATATATGGTATTTATAAGGATCCACGCTTAAACTCTACCACTGGAGCACGGAAGCAAGTCATAGCCAACTCTATTTGCTCTCACTCCCATCCAAGTCGACCTAAAGGGTCCACTACGAAAGTAATGCGCATTCTACGGGAAAAATAAATTTATTGATTTACCTACTTGTACAACTAATTAAAATTCTTAAAAATGATCTCATGCCCGTCATCAATACACTTGCAGAGACGTGTCTGCCACGCCTATAGGAGCATTCTGAAACTCTTCGACGGGAATGTCTCTTTCGGGAACGTTGAGTAACATGCTTTTGGATGTTTCTCCCACGGGCTTTCCTTTCTCTAAAGTCAGGGAAACAAAAAAAAGGCGTACGGGGGCAAGTAGGGACTGTAAGGGGGCTCCATCATGCCGTGTCACATAGTCTAAAAACACACTTCACGCGGAGTCATGTCTTTCCGCCTTTAACGTTTCCACCCGAAAGGGACGGGTTTTATCTGTGACCTGTTAGAAAATAAAATTAAGCGTTCAAGGGGGCATAGGTTCCCTACCCTGCGTGTTCAGTTCCTAAGGACGAATTGGGGTCCGTTTCTCAAAGCTACAAGTTGATCTACAAATCTTTTGAATAATAGTCTGAATTGTACCACAAATCTTCCGAATTCCCATTCTGTGTAATGTAGGCAGCTACAAAGTGTGGCATCGTTTATTATCAACCGCAGACAGCGTAAGTGCAGAATTACAAATACTCTGGTCAGTATATTTGAGTGACGAGCCCCTAGGGTATGAGTGGGGATGTCCAGAGTTATCCCTCGGACGTGTCTCGAGGGTGGATAAATTTGACCCCTCGACTCGCCGACGACGCGGATGGGAATGAGATTCATATTTTTCGGGAGGGAGGCGCCAGTCGAAAACGGGAGGTGCCCTGGTCCGAAATTAAAACAATCGATGGATGATGGAATCGAATCGATGGAGGCGTCTTGCTTCCACCTCCACTAGACTTTGGCGCCCATTCCACTTTGGGGGAACGAGAGAAACTCACTTTTTTCGGCCGATGAAAGGAAGGAACCCCGAAATAATGTTCCGAAGGTCTCGACACACAAAGAAGAGAGAGATCAGAGGGGAGTGGATGGGGGGAAGCTCCTCTTCCCGTAATTCCCCTTTTGTCCCTTCGCTTCCTCCCTCACTCCATCCGAGCGAGGCCGTCACCCGCGCTCACCTTTCTTTCTCTCTCAGGCTACTAACTTCCCGATGCGACGGCAACACGTCCCCCCACACGCCCCCGAGCGAGGGAGATTCCGTCGGTCGCCGATGCTCCTTCTCTTTTTTTTGGCTCAGGTTATTCGATTCCCATTCCAACGGCCCCTCGCGGCACGTCGTCATATTCAAATTGCGATTCAATCCGAAACCCGTCTGACGTTGATTGTTACATTAATGCAAGCGAAATCATGGTTCATATGACGCAATTTCATTATTATGAAGTAATCGACCAGGTTAAGGTAGGTTTTGGGTGGACATAAATACCTAATAAATATCTCCTTAGAAAACACAACAATACAACATCCTAATTTACGACTAAGTCCCTCTCCATCTACGTGTACTTCCTTCCTTCCTTCATCCCGTCCAACATCCCTATGCTATTCCTGCCCTTTCATCGTGTGTCTAACGTTCCCCCCTCTATTACAGTCTTCAACACCCCACTACTGATCAATACTCATCAATTTTCCCTGCCTCCTTAGGATTGCTCCCAACAAACCCCTCTCCTCGCACACCATACCTAGCACTTCCTCATTTGTTTTCCTTTCGGCCCATTTCACCTTCTCCATTCTTCTCCAAACCCACATTTCAAAAGCCTCCAGTCTACGTCTATCCTCCTGCTTCAATGACCACGTTTCCGCGCTGTACATAGCTACGCTCCATATCAAAGTTTTTACGAGTCTTTTCTTAACATCCTTACTCAACGTCCCCGTCATCAACTCCCTTCTCCTTGTGAAAGCCTCTTTGCCTAGCGCAATTCTTCTCCTTACGTCCCTACTACTTTGACCGTTTTGGTCCAAAACACTTCCGAGACACGTAAACTGTTCTACCTGCTCTATTTTTTTCCCACCTATTTTAATGTTCAGCTTGGCGTTTTTCTTTCTAGAAAATCGAATAACCTTTGTTTTATTAATTTTGATTCTCATACCATACCTGTCGCACTGAATTTCCAATTCACTAAGCAATGTTTGCAGCCCCTTGGCTGACTGACAAACTAAAGCTTGGTCTTGAGCAAACCTAACTGATTTTACGAATTCCGCGCCCACTTTCATTCCTACTTCCAGTTCTTCCCATGCCTCTTTAATCATTTCCTCTGCATACAGGTTGAACAGCAACGGTGATAATGGGAAACCCTGCCTTACACCTCTTCCTAACACTGCCCATCCGGACTCCCCGTTCCCCACTCGCACCTGAGCAGTGTGAGACATGTACAGGTTGCGGATTAGCCTCCTTTCCCTCCAATCTATTCCTATTTTCTTCAATAAACTCATTATTTTTCCCCAATTCACTACATCAAACGCTTTCTCGAAATATAGCAAATACGTCCTGATTGTATTGCACAAAAAACCCTCTTTTTCCCCCAACGTCAACATTGACAAATGAATGCGGGAGGCGAACATCTCTAAATGTAGGAAACAAGACCTCAAATAAAAAGTCTGGAAGTGACTAGCGCCGCTATCCAACTAAAATAATATCAGATCGTTTTAATATTTTCTTCCTACACAATTGCTATCGAATGGCATGATGTCACATCCGTCTGCTGCGCGAAAAACACGAAATATACGAACCACATTATACAAAAATACTGTGAGGTCTTGACAACATACTGGGAGGTCTTTTAACGAGATTAGGTAGACGCAGTGAATGCCAAAATCTCCCAAAGAGAGCCTTCATTTGCCTTTACAAAATATGGAGATTTCCATCTCTGAACTCCATTCCTTCCGTGGAAAATACGAGCCTTATAGGGGCTCTTAAGATTAAGATAAAGACTCAGCCCCGGCAAGGCCACCTCGGCAGGGGTTAGTTAACACGAAATGTGAGGAAACGGTCAAAATGCTTCGCATTCTACGAATTCCATCAAAACCAAGTTCATGACTGACATCAGACAAGTCCAGATCGATTGACTCATACTAAAAAGAGTGCTTTGCACTGAGGGAAAAGGCTCATAAACTTCATGAACTTCTTCCTTAGAGCAATAGCAAGAATATAATTCGGTGAGATAAAGAACGAGAGGTATTCTGAAAGCACGCTCTGATTGCAATTTCGAGTAGATCGAGAGATAGAGAATTATATTCTGGAAATCGGCAAATACAGCCATAGTGGACGACACTTCAAGAAAATTCTCGATTTAAATAAATTAAAATATATGAAAAATAGCGATAAGGTCGTGGGTTAAACATGAAATTTATATATTTGTATTTTTCCCATGTTTAATCAGCCTCACATTCAAGCTTATTCAATTTATTTTTGTCGTCCATGTTCAGCCATTATGTAATTCCCGGAAGCTAAAATAAAAGGAAGGGGTAGAGATAATTATTACCGCCCCTGACTATTAATTTCTGCATGTGAATAGGAACCAAGGTCAAGAAAACGAAGGTAGTAATGCATGGACAGGATGACGTGTGTAGACGACATGACGAAAACTTCCTGAGTATAAAGAAGAAACACGGATATTTTCCCATATTCAGGAGAGGATGACAAAGGAGGGAGAGTAAACAAATATAAAACGAAAGCAATGACCTGTGAGGAAGCAAGTAAGATTGTTAAAATATAATTAAGGATTGGCCGACTCAAGGAGAAGCATGGATCTTCTTAGGCAGCTGGACCACGAGGGAGGTCATAAGCAATTGGATATTACTGAGCAATGATCGCGCGAATAAGGGTTCACTTAACCGTATTCTGATAATACTTCTGTCAGAGAAACGAAATATTCCACTCGTTTCCTTCCTTCTCCACTTGATTACAAGGAGAAACTGCCAACGGCAAATTGCCATATAATAAATATCATGAAATACAAGGTGCGTCCCAAAAGTAGTAAGAATGAGTCGATTAAAACGAAGCATTGCCGGAATTGATAAATTCACGCAAAAGAGTCTTCGAAGGAGCACCCTTGTGCGTCCACGCACCGCTGACAGCGGGTCGGTCATCCACGCCTCGTACTCCTTCTGAAAGACGGCGCCCGGAATGCTGGCTGCTAAGCCCCCTCGTCACGGCCTATTGGTGCGCTTCCCCTGAGTCGTGGTGACGTCCTTTCAGCACGAATTCGAGGCGGGGGAAGGGGATGAGGTCTGGTGGGGTATTATCCAAACAAATGGATCCTCACATGATCGAGAACCTCTTGCCAGGTCTGCGTGCGAGTTTCCTTTTGTTCGCCCGAGAGCACTCGCGTGCCAAATTCGCACAAACCTTTCTCATGCCCATGTTTTTGGTCACAAGTCGATGCACATAACTTTTAGGGATGCCTAGTTCATCAGAAACCAATCGCGAAAATTAACCTGCGATCCCTGTCGAACAAACCTTTCATCCTTGCAAGATTTCTGTCAATCTTTGAGTTCGAAGGGCGTCCTGAACGTTCGATCGGCGTCGTCAACATCTTCTCTGCCCTCCCGAAACAACTTGCGCCACTCAAAAACACCCCCCATCTACCAATTGGCGTTATACCACCATAAGCTGCCTCGAGCATGCTACGAGTCTCTTTCCCGGTTTTGCTCCGTTTAATGCAAAATTTGATGGTGTAGCGGTGTGTTAATAACCGGTTGATGACGGAGAGTAACTAGGCCACGTTATAAAGGTTTCGCAAACGAACAATCCGCACTCCACAAAGGCTGGGAGCCAACTGCCACCAGTCCCAAGCCTTGCCTGAGAGACTCCCCTCCCTCGAACCCAGACAGAGAAACTGCCGTCAGTCTATCCGTCTATCCGGGGAAAAAAAAGTCATATTACTTTTGGGACAGGCCTTGTAGTCAATGAACCTAATTAATCGAGTTTAAAGTTTTCGTAGGTTATGAAACATGAATGACAGGCACCAAGCAAGGGAGATAAGGAAGAGAAACGTGGAAAACCTCCAATCTACGCTTATCATCTTGCTTCAATTTATTATATTTCATTGAATTCCGATGGGTTTGAATCAATTGCATTGCTACATCTAGAAAACACGATCTTATTATAAAGGAGAGCAGTTGTTACGTCGAGGCGATTGGGCCAAATGGCACGCATCATGTGTCGATCCACCGTGCTGACCAAAGAGGGATGGCTCGACGGATCAGCGTCCGATGGTCACACTCGGATAGTCCGGATTGACGAAGCTGAGAATCCGATAAGAGATTAAGCGCAGGGAGTTCCAATTAGGGCGCCGATTAAAAGATAAAAGAGCAGATATGAAAGAATAAGAAGGCGCTTACCCCTATCGCCAGGTCCGTGCGTGGGGGAATACGGAGGAGCGGTGCCGAGATGCGAATCTCTTTCGCTGCAATTACATCCCTTATTGTTTGGTGGTCCACTTACCGAATAAGGTAGGCGTTGCAGACGGTGCATCCATGCATTTATAAAGCGAGCCTAACAAGACAAAGCATGACGCCCCACATAAACACACTGTCTTTCACGATGAGTAGGAAATAAAATACTTTGCTTGACCACGCACACGACGTACTTTTATTGCGACCGGTTTCGATTCAGAGTATCATAATCTGGGGACATGAACGAGGACCACAAATTAACACCATCCACCATTGCAAACTGGCCTTCACCTCTTGAGTACTTCCTTCATCCCATCCAACTCACCCCTATCCCGTTCCTGTCCTTTCCTTGTTTGTCTAACATTCTCCCCTTAATAGTCTTCAACATCCAACTGCCGATCAATATACCCTTCATCCATTTTTCCTGCCTCTATAGGATTTCTCCCAGCAATCCCTTCTCCTTGCCCACCATACCTAGTACTTCCTCATTTATTTTCATTTCGGTCCATTTCACCTTCTCCACCTCCACACCCACATTTCAAAAGCCTCCAATCTACTCCCATCATCTTGTATCAACGATCAAATACTCGAGTCGTACAACACCATCCTCCGTTACAAAGTTTTCACGAGCCTTTTCTAAATCTCCTCACTGAGAGTGCATGCCACCAATCCCCTCCTCCTGGTGAGAGCTTCTCTTCTCAGCGCAGTCCCTAGGGAAGTGTAATAGGGCCGCTTGTATTCTTAATATACATTGGCGATTTAAGTTCACACGTTAGTAGCAATCTCAGATTATTTGCGGACGACACGGTGGTATATTATAGGGAAATAAGGGTCTCATCCAAATTGCGAGCTACTCTTTAGCGATTTAGACGCAATCTCGGATTGGTGCAATAAATAAGGATTAATGCTTAATATAGACAAATACGAAGTTTTGAAATTTTGGAACAGAGGAATTGAGGAACAGAGCATATAATATGAAATAGAGGGTTCAGTGCTAACTACGGCCAATCAAGTTAAATATTTGGTGGTTGTCCGAACACCACGCCTTTCATGGGGAGCACATATCAGGACAATATGCGGATCCGCTTTAAAGAAACTCGGCTTCCTTAAATGGATGGTGGGGAAATGCACGAAAAAGTTAAAGAGAGGTGTTATTTTGCTCTAGTTAGACCTCATTTGGAATATGTCGCAAGGATTTGGGATCCTTGGGAGAAATTTTGGCAAAAAGAATTTGATAAAATCCAAAGAAAATCCGCCAGATTGGTGAAAAATTCATATAATAAGAACACAAGTGTGACAGGTCTCTTAGGGGTTTTAGGCTGAGGCCCACTTGAGATGCGAAGAGAACAAGTCTGGCTGATACTTTTAGAAAGTTTTAAAACAAAAGAGTTTAACAATGTCGCAAAAGGAATTATAATGTCCCCAGGCTAATTGGATAGATCAGACAGTATCGAAGATAAGATAGGGCAGATAGACTCCAGTACAGTTTGAGATACAAATACTCGTTCTTTCCCCGGACAATCAGGAATCATAATAGTGAGAAACCGAGGTCAATTTAGGAATATAAAAAAACATTCAATTTACAAGTCGGGACAAGATTAAACGTTGCACAGACGTAAGATAATTCGTAGTGGCATGTGTGTGTTGGTTAATAGTACATGTAATTCTTCTACAAACGTACATCCCAACCAATGCTGCCAATATGGTCCAGTGCACTTCCAAATACGTTACCAAACCGTTCTGCAGTTTATTGACCTTTTCATGTTTAACTTAGCGAACCTCTTTCCCAAAAACGTCTTAATCTTTGCATTGTTCTAATTGATTTCCATCCCACTCTGTTAACACTGATTTTCTAATTCTCTCAGCAACTCTAAGCCACAATCGCCTTCCAAATGCTAAGAGGGCAATAACTTGCCCAAGTTGGAGGACGTCACCAGGAACATTCGCCATAACTATATTTTCCGCAAAATTTGTCACATTTTCTAACAACCTATCAATCTGCTGTTGAAAATGAAAGTGAATTTTAAGAAAATGATACGCGGAAAATAAGTATGCGACGTATCATTGAAATGTAACGAACCTGTAAGTGCTTAGTAGCTTGCCTTGGACTGACGAAACACCTTTTCAAATGTTTCTTTCAGCTCTCGTACCCTGCCTGATAAAGCCGCCTTAGGGATCCTCTTCAGGTCCGCCGTACAATTAGTTTTAATGTCCGCAATAGAGTCGAAACAGCGCCCTTTCCAGATTGATTTTAATTTTGGAAACAAAATGAAGGTTTTAAGAAACTCTGGGCCGCCATTGGCTAGATCCAGGAGTTCCTGACAAATGTCCACACGTTTTTGCCTTTGTTCGTCGGCCAGCACCCGCGGGATGCGATGTGCGTGATGCCCAAAATGTCTATCAAAATTGTCTGACAGGATCCAAAACTAATGTTCACTCCCTCGGCTATCTCCCTAGCAGTGAAACGGCCACTAAACAAGGTCAGAAAAGTCAGAGTTTTCAAAAACAAGAGAAATTTGGCGTCTTTCGCATGAATGCAGTTTAATTCTTGCAATAACTTTATTTTATCAAGGAATATAGAGGTAAGAACATTTCTTTGTTTGGTGCTTCATTTCATGTCTAAGAACATCGTCTTTGCCATCGCGCCTCCTTAGTATGCTTGTTAAATCTTATTTTGGTATTAAAACACAATGAAAAATGATCTTTAAGCATAATGTTGGGTTTGGAGAGTGTAAGCATTTAGTAATATTCTTAGTAAAAATATAGCTGTCTGTATGAATCCAAATGCGTAATCAAAGGTCGTTCGCCAAACATTTGCAAAAGAAGTCACCGTTGCACTACATGGGACCACGAAGTAATAAAACCAACAAAAATGAACAACACCAACGAAGACTAACTGTAGGAAAATATTGAATTGATACTAAGCTTAACTTATAAATATTAAACATTTAGCAAGAGAATTACGAATGCATATAAATGAACTACACAGGATGCAAAGCATATCTTAAAACAAATTCAAGGGTTAATGGCTGAAAAATTACCGTGGAATAAAATACCATGTATATAATATTAAAATTTTGAAATTATTGAATATAATATATCATCGGACCTAATAATTTAAGCAAAATATAAAAAAAGGATAGTTTTTAAAGATTTAAATATAGTCCGATTAGGGAAAATGAACACGAAACTAGTGCCGAAAATCGTCCAAGCTACTAAATTAAAAGAAAGGAATGGAAAACTTCAATAAAAGGCTGCAGAATGAATTGTGAAGTGAACTCGCAATTACCCAGAAACCATCACACGGTTCTGCAATTACACGTAAATGTTTGCAGAAGCTATCTCAAATATCAAAATATCTACATTCGGACATCGTCTCTTTATTCCATATTCTTAGCAACATATACGGCAGTACTACTGCGTAGGGTGTCCAAACTCGAGTTGCCTGATCTTTAGGACCCTCACATCCATGTAAATGAATGCGCCCTAATGCCTAACGATTCTGGACGCAGCTATAAGGTGTTAAATTTAAATTAAGGCTCCACAGTAGTTTGACGGAATTCAAATTATACCTGCTACGAAGAAATGACGTCGAAGCTACTTATGAAACTAAATCACAATTTTTTGGTAGTAAAATTATTTTCAGGGTCGCGGTAGAACAGAGGTAGAGTGTTGGACTGCTGACTTGAAGGCCCGGGGTCGATTCCCTGGGAAGCCTCTCTGGGCACCTGCAGCTCCACCCGAGCTATGTGATTTTCGGGTGGCAGATCTTCCTGGGAAACCATAACCAGCTCAGGGAAAGGAACTGGCCCCCCTCATTAGCCTGCTAATGTGTGAATATCACACGCTTAGTAATGGGTGAATCTCACCTACCAAACCGACATTCGGGTTGATTACTGTGTTTGTGGTTTTTTAACACTTGGTAACACTTTCATGCATAGCGAATTTAAAAATTCGGTGACGCAGGGCATTGTTCCTGGAGCAGTGTTCCGCTCAGGATAATTTGCGAGCGAAGTCGGCGCAACAGGTGTGACGGGGTTATCGTGGGAGCCAAGAGTAACTCAAGTCACGATGAGAACAGGCAAGACTTGATTCTCACCGAACCAAGAATGAAAAATTCCAATAGAGCTCGTTTTTTTTGGAAAAAATTTCCGACACCTTTCGGCCTTTGAGATAAATGTACAAGCGGTCCCAATGACTCGGTTTCCGGCGCAACTCAATTTTTGGTTCATTGCGCAAGGGGGCGTAATAAAAAACGTAAGTTTCCTTTGTTCTCTGTTTGATTTATTTGTAATCGAGCGACGGATCTAAAAATAGATTGGTATAAAACATTCTCCCTTAAAATGTGGACTTCTGAATGTATTATTAAACGCAGCTCGATAAAAGTTTATTCTGGATATTTTCGGACCGACATTAATAATCTGTGACTTTCATTTTCAGTGATATGCATTCAAATCTCCAAAATTATAACATAACTGCTAATTTATCCAAATGATTTCAATCCGTTAAGATCTTAAAAGAGTACGAATAATAATCAAAGACAGTTTAAATAAAAGGTTTTCAGGTTGCTACTGATGTCCAATCTTCTAATTTTCATTAAGCCATGGAAGAAGAACACGTGCAGTCATTGTGTAAAGTGGACCAACGTTTTATCTCGTAATGATGCTGTGGTGCATGCCAGTGCAATGCATTTAGAAATGGGTTACAGTGATGAGCTTCTTGCTTACAATTTGAACGAAAAGTAAAAGAATCAAAATCAACACCGCTAACTTCAAAGTTAGTTCAACCCTTGGAGCACTTATGAAACACACATGCAAAGTACTAGCTCAACGGAACTCACTTTATGAAAAAAATTGATATTTTTACTTTGTATGCCAGTAATCCACAAAATCCAGGAGGGTAGAGGCTGCAAAAAAGTGATTACAAAACTTATTACTAACTGAATGTTATGAAAAAGGTTACACCAAGATCAACCCAACAGCCGAATGTTTATGATGGAAAGAACTGGTTTCAATCTGCCATTCCTACACTGAACAGATTCAAAACTCCTTGCAATATCATTTTGCTAAGGATAAATCTCAAACAGAATGCCTGAATGGGATTTAAAAATGAAAAAATATGATTTCGTTGCTTTAAAAAAAAATACCTTCCCTTACACACAATGGGAATTGCACACCACACAAAAATACATGACAGAGTGACCCCTACATTCAAACTAATTTTGGAAAAGCGGCCATGCCACTCATGCAGGGGCTGTCTTGAAGAAGCTAGCACTTTTTGAGGTGGCGATAAAAAATATAGCAATGAAAACAGGAGGGACATGCAACTTTTTTTACTGATTTTTTGATGCCCATTTGAATTAAATTAGGAACTCATTTAAAACGAACACCAAACAATGCCCTCAAGTAAAGCCTCAAAGTGTAAATAATACATGTGAAGCTATTATGGCAGTTCAGGCAAAACTCTCCTTAAAACTATTCACAGTTTGTGGAAAATTACGAACTCATTTATTATGGACAAGAAAGTTGCCTTTGCGATATCGTGAAGCTATTATGGCAGTTCAGGCAAAACTCTCCTTAAAACTATTCACAGTTTGTGGAAAATTACGAACTCATTTATTATGGACAAGAAAGTTGCCTTTGCGACATCAAGGACAAGACACACTACATTGGCAGTTCCAGCATTTTTGTGGACAAAATTAAGAGAGCTAAACTTGTGGCAACAAGACAAAGACTCTTGCAAAATTTGCTGCCAAAAAAACAAAGAAAGGGACACACTACAATATACAAACATACCTTTGTTCTGGATCCTTGTAACCTTTTCCATGAATGGCATCCTAACACCACCCACCATACTCCCTCCCAGCAGCTTGCTGGACATTGTGAAAACTTCAATGCACACTAAATGTAAGCGGTGTACGTAAGCCATCAGGACACCTAGAAATACAAACACTAACATACTCCATAGGAAGAGCATAAGGATGGAAGTGAATATGCTCCCAAATACACATATATCCTGCCTGCATAAATACATACACAGAAGGAATATGCACTTAAGGAAATATCAGTTTTGACTGCATGTGAAATTTGACTTACCTTTATAGATACAGCTTACTACAAGTATATTGTCTAGACACATCTGATTTACAAGTATGTAGAGATGACCGAGTCCAACTGATGAGGAATGGTTTCATTCCCAATAGATAGTAGCAGGGATTCCAATCAGTGACCCTAAAAACAAATGATACCTGCATCACTATGTCATTGATCTCGTAAAAAATTAGAATTTGAAAAAAATGAACATTTTGCTACTTAAGTTTTCAAGTGTACCTAATTTCAATTTTAATCAATGAAATATCTAACATTACTCTTGAAAATATCATGCAGGATATTACGAACCAAACTGGCAATTACTTGGAAAGAGAAAATGGAAAATAGAACCAAACCAGCCCATTTCTATAAAAGTAATTTCCAGCAATTTCCATTTTGACCATGGCCTAGTTTTCCTAAGATTTAATCAAATGATCTACTAAACAATACTATGGTTTTAACTTATATAAACATTGCTCTTATAACTTACTTAAACTCATAAATCTCACCAGAAACATTTTCATTGAGTGTTAATGCCGTTCGCTGGAGAATGATGATTCAATGTTGAAACATTCTTCATTTCAACATATTTACAGGGAAATAATTTTTATTACTTTTCATTAATTAATACTTTTGAATAAGAATGAAATTTTATGTTGTCAACATGTTGAGTCTTGTAAAAATCTAATGTCCGACAATTATCAGGAAGTTTGTATTTAATTGTCCATCTAAAATGGAATTAAATAATTGCAGCAAAGTCAATCATTGTTAACTTTCTTGGATGCAGTTCAATTGATGATTGCCCACCTTGAATACTTAAAGGAAAAGGCTGAAGCAATCACATTGCCTCAGCGTTTGACCCCAAAGGACGACTTGATAGGTGACGTTAGGGCTCAACTGATAGCAAGCCCCAAAAGACATGAAATTCACACATCAGGGTAGGGAGTCTTAGTTCCTCACCCTGTCACATCTGTGGTTACCTAGAAATGCCTAGTATCTGAAAAACCACAAAGCCTGGGTGAATACGGGGGTATTCAGATCCCTCATTTAAATCTGAACCTGAGCCATCTGGTCAGTTCTTCCTATTGCACTACTAAACTCTTTAATTGAGTAGGACGTCTATGGTTTGAAAAATGTTGCATGGTTGACTTGAGAAGCCTTCAAACTTCCTTTACCAGAATTCACCTACATTCAATCCTCATAATGCCCTGCAATCTCCACTCAATACAACAGCACTTTTCAAGTTATTAGTGAAATTTTATTTCAACAGTTAATAATTTATACACATAAACAATTATTGCAACTGCTATACACCATTGAAATCACTCTCTTGCATTCCACGAAAATATAAAACTTCAATGGATTATCATCAGAATGTCAACCTCCTCTTCACGGGTCCATTGTTCCAAATGATTGTGATAATTACCTATCAACAGGAAACATCAAAAGTTTATGATTGAATCCTGCACTTCACTGGAGACCTCAGAGATTTCTCTCACTTAAAATGCACTAGTAGCAATAAAAAAGGAATAGAATCTAAAAAATACCCTCCCTTGACTTTTTCTGGGCAAAAAAAATGTGACACACCAGACCGTGAACTATACTATTGAAGGCAATAATACTCAATCCTGCCACTTCCATCGTATTTTGGTAAATTAAAGACGACTACAGAGCTGCACAAAAACAGTGGTAAAGGTCAAATAATCCAGAATGCCATGACACACAATTCCCGCTACAAAAAATTCCTATATCTAGGAAAGATATACCAAACCTATGGTATCAATGCATAAAAATAATGTAGTATACATGTAGAAAAGAGAAAAAATGCCCATACATTACATACATAAACTTGAATAGTCCACAAGTCAAATGAAATCATTGAGGATGGCCAAAATAGCTTAGCTAAGCTAAGAAATAACAAAGGAATACACTGTCCAGTGTTACAAGCAGTTTCGAAAATATTATTGAAAAAAAATACATACCAAAAGTTTTATTGCTCACCGACTCAATGTGTCTAACACAGCTACAAAATATATTTTCACATCAAACAGGAGAATTTAATTGACTAAAGGTTATAAAGCTGAGTCATGTCATCATCCATCCTCATTTTTTATTTGCCTACGCCCACATCACCCAGGCAACAAACATGGAATTTCCAATCCTGGGACATTTAATTTGATCACACATTTAGGAACTGGATACTATTCTCTCTGTATCCTCTTCTAACTTGTTAACCACCATTTTGCTAGGTGAAGGCCAGGAGGGGAGCTCAGTTGGCTAAATGTTGATGCATTGCGGAAAATGTGGCTTCGGCAGACACAGTTAAAAAGTGATTCAAAAGACATGAAAGAGAAGTAGTCCAGTGAGCAATAAGAGGCATTTCCGTTTTCATCAATTGTATTATCAGTTTGAAAATATGAAGAACTGATGACGGCAGTGTTGGGAGAGGAAATACATTCGGATAGCAAGCAAGTCTTTGTACGGCTAATTGATGCTCTACATTAATTCCCTAGCGCGGGATTATTACCAAGAGCCAACAGTTCAGTGACATTCAGAATGTGGAAAATCACTGCTTTAGGGTCAATGGACTCATACTTGCGGTAAATTTAAATTCAAGTACTCCAAAAAGACATGTTACAACAAAAATCAATTTCACTACAAACTGCTTTCTGGTTTTATAGTAAAATGAGAGAAAATGACTCACAACTATCTTGTATTGATGTACAGGAATAATAATGAACTACTTTGAGCACCAAGAACACTTTTTGGGAATCACATATGCAGGACTGCAGCGATAGCCTTTTTATGTCCTGATCACCAATCTATCTATTAATCCCACGCCAGGCAATGCATTCTTGATTAGGGCTTGGCTTTCGAGATGACAATCCTTAATCAAGCCACGGTGATGGCTGATTTGAAAGAAAACAAGGCCAAACAATCACTCAGTGCTTCAAGCCTGCCCTTTTTTATCGTAACCTATGCACATTATGTACAATAATCTACTATTTATAAAATGATACACGTTGTACCTTTTTTCAGGATGAGAAGATTTTCATCACTCGTCATCCTGGCATCTCAGTATTTGAGGTAACCTTGGGGATTGGATGAAAAAGTAAACATTTCGCATGCGCCACTTGAGAGCTTTTCATTTATCGAACTTGGTCTCAATAGAGATCTTTTTTTCATAGATCTTATTTAATTGCCAACCATTAACACAGCGATCGAGTTTGGAATTCAAGCATGACAATAACAGATTGAAAAGTATAATTTTAAGGTGCCTATTTTTTCATCAAATTATGGAAGGATTCCATTAAGTTATGCCTAAAACCAGTTTGCACATAATCTTCGGTTATTCTCTCCTCGAATTATGAACAAGTTACGGCAGTTGGACAATGCTGCAAGTTGAACATTTTGGCACAAGACACGACTACACGGCAGACTTTCTGGAGCAAATGATTTTCCAACACAGATCCGTGCGCCATCGGTCACTGCTGAACCATCCAGAAGGGCAGCGAAGAGTTGTACTGGTAGCCTGCAAAGGCCATGCCCTGCTGCTGCTGTTGCTGCTGGTACGAGGGAGGGGGAGGGAGGGCTGGCTGGCCACCAGCACCGATCGCAACCCCTTGAGGAGGAGGTGGAGCACCACCAAACATCTGCGGGGGGGCCTGATGGTGTGGATGGTGCATACCGGGAGGGGGCTGTTGGCATGACGGTGAGAGGGCTTGGAAGGCAGCAGCCGTGGCGTTTGGGGGAGAGGGCTGCTGCTGTGCCGTTTGGGCCGACTGCTGTTGACCCGCCGACGAGGCCACGGCCTGAGACGATGCCGTTGAGGACGTGGATGAGGACCCCGCCGCATGGCCATACATCTGCGGCTTGGACGAGTAGTGCGAGAAAGTGGT